>NC_079216.1:36478080-36778080 GCF_029633865.1 Lampris incognitus | reverse complement strand
TTCCCTGGCAGGTGTTTGAGATCGAAGGTGTAAGACGCCAACTTAGACACCCAGCGGATCTCACACGCGTCAAGCTTCGGCTTCGTTAGGAGATAAGTCAGCGGATTATTATCTGTCCAAACGGTGAAGCTTTGACCCTTCAGCCAGTGGCTGAACTTTTCACAAACACTCCACTTCAGCGCCATGAACTCCAGTCTATGAGCTGGATACTTCCGCTGTGAGGCACTGAGGGACTTGCTTGCCAAACCAACAGGTCTGGCCTTGGACTCTCCTTGGGGCACTTGAGACAGCACCGCGCCGAGTCCGTCCAAAGACGCATCGACCGACAAAATGAAAGGCACCTCAAAGTCTGGATGGGCAAGCACCACACACTCCAGTAACATCGTCTTCAACAGATCAAATGCTTCCCCACATTCCACCGTCCAGTCTGCGGAGGTAAGCTTACGGAAGCTGCCATGGGGCTTCTTATCCTTAGCCGACCTCCTCCTCCTCTTTTGTCCAGCTGTAAGGGCGAACAGGGGCTTAGCCACGGAGGAGCAGTTCGGGAGGAAATGCCGGTAGTAAAATACCATACCAAGGAAAGATTTGATCCAACGAACAGAAGGCATGCACCCATCACCTTCCATGAGATCCTGCACTGTCATGTTGGAGATGACCTCTACTTTGGAGGGATCGACAGACACACCTCCGCCATCAACCACGTGGCCCAAAAACCGCACCCGCTTCTGCAGCAGATGACACTTCTTCGGAGCCAGTTTCAAGTTGTTCTCCCTCAACCTCTGAAACACAGTGCGGAGCCTCGACAGAGCCTCAACCTCTGACGGCGCGAAGACAAGAAGATCATCAAGATAGCACAAAAGCTTCGTGAAGTTCAGATCCCCAAAGATCCCAATCATCATTCTCATGAAGGCTGCAGGGCTATTACAAAGGCCCTGTGGCATGCGATTGTATTCATGCAACCCAAGGGGAGTCGTGAAAGCAGTGTACTTCTTGTCATCTTGATGCATTGGGATGTTGAGGAAGCCAGAGGTGAGGTCCATCGTACTAAAGAGGCAGTTACCACCCAGCGCGGCAAGACAGTCCGACTGGTGTGGCAAGGGATGAGCGTCTTTCAAGGTCTGAGCATTCAGCCATCTGAAATCAGTGCAGATCCGAAGCCCGCCATCCTTCTTCCATACCATAACCAGCGGTGAAGCGTATGAGCTCGAGGACTTCCGGATAATCCCTTTCTCCTCCATATCAGTGAGAACCTGTCTCAACTTCTGATAGTGGGCTGGGGGAACCCTCCTGTAGGGCAAGCGAAAGGGGCGCTCATCCACCAGATGGATGCGATGTGTGTATCCTGTGACCTCGCCACAGTCCAGAGAGTCCCTGGAGAAGATGTCATGGTACTCGGTGAGCAGCTGAGTGAGCTGGGACTTGCATGCCTCACTAACCTGACAGGAGCTGAGGTCAATGTCACTGAGTCCGAGCTCTGACAAACTCCTAGCCGGCTGGACAGGGGGACAGGCACTATCTGTGGCGTTGGACTCATGCCTCCCTGCAACTGATTGCAGTCCCTGGAAAACATTAAAGTCCTCAATCGCCAAGCATGGAAACACATCAGCCAACTTGCAGTTCCTTTTCAGTGTGATGGCTTTGTCAGATGGATTGACAACAGTCATGGGTACCCACCTATCACCCCAGAGCGGGGTGACAAGTCGACCTACGAGGACACTGCGTGGCATGGCCTTGGAGTCTGTCGGCTCCACAACAACAGTGCTTCCAGCTGACATAGGCACCTTAGCAGGAAGTCTGCCCCAGACTAAGTGCTCGTGCCTCGGTAAGAGTGTCACGGCCTGGGTGAGCTTAACAGTACCTATCTTCTCAGGAACTGCACCACCCCTCCAGCGCTCTACATTCGTGAACATGGACAAGAACTGTTCAACGTCAGGACTAGACGGATGTTCCTGTCTGGACGCGATGTCCCAGTACTCAGTACCACTCTTGAGTACATGGGCCACATGTTTAATGACGTTTGTGCCGACTATCAGATCATCATGCTGACCAGGCACGACCAGAGTGGGTATGACAAAGGAAACACCATAAAGCTGCATGTTGAGGTCATAAAAACCATCAGGCCTAGTCTCCAGACCACCGCAGCCAATCAAGACAATGTTCTCTTCAGGCTGCTGCTTCTCAGGTAAAACACCCCCAGAGCGGAGCTTCTCTACTGCATTTTCACTGATACTGCATGACATAGAGCCAGTATCCAATATGCCATTAAGCTGCACACTCTGGTTGATAAGCACAGAGGCATAGAACAAGTCACTGAAAGCCTGAATCCTCTGTGTCGCCAGAATGACCATACGCAAACCCTGAGGTGCTTTGGCACACTTGTCTTCATACAAGTGAGCCAGGTCGGAGACATCAGTGAGGGATACATCTACATTACCCACACCATCCCTCTCTAGGTGTGGGTTTAGTAGTTTAACGGACGAGACTGACGACCAGCTCTTCCACCAGGCTGAGAACGGAGCTGGTTGGGCGGCTGAGGGTGAGGACAGTCCCTCTTCCAATGACCAGGAGACAAACAGTTTATACATCGGTTCTCCCGGCTGCAGTGGGAAAATGTGGAGTGATCCGGAGACTTACAAACCCTGCACAACCGCTGCGGTGCGTCTGGCACCCGCCCTGCGGCGCTAGCTGGCGGTTGAGTCCGCGTCGGTGTCTGGACCGCAGCGCTAACTGGAACCTGAGTCTGCATTGTGACCAAACGGTCTAGCAAGCTCACCAAACTCCTCATATAGTCATCACCGCCAAAGACAGGTGCGGGAGACGGTGTAGGACACCTTGCACAAAATGGTGTAGATGACGCATGAGCCAGGACGGGAGATGGCACCACCGGCACGGTCGTGTTCAAGTCGGGAGCCATGTCGACTACAGGGACATGAACCTGTGAATGGAACCTACGCTCTACCGCGCCTGCTTCACGTTGTCCACCTGCAGCAACACGGGACTTCCTCTCCAGCATGTGCTCATCAAGCCTCTCCTGGATCTCGCTAGCAGACCATTTCCCTGCGGACTTGAACTTAAAATCATTGGCAGGAGACTGATCTGGACAGTGTTTGATAAACATCATGCTTACCTCGTGGCTTGGCTCTTCAATACTACGGCCCTGCCACTTCAAGCATTCGTCAGCCACCTCCACTGTTTTATTAAGCCTAATCCAATACTCCATAGCGTCCTCACCTGGCTTGGGCAGCGTACTGTAAAAGTCCGCCAGGGGCATGCTCGAGTATGTGAAGTCACTAAAGTGTTGCTTCAGTACATCAAAAATAATGTGGGGGTTCGCTATGTGGTCGACAGATGTGTTGCGCAGCTTTATCCTCACCACGTCTCTTGCTTTCCCCATAAGCTTAGCTAGAATCTCATGTGACTGCTCACTAACTGGAATGGCTCACTTCCTCAAATACAAAGTCATAAGGCTCTCCCACTCATGAACTGTAAACTTATCAGAGCTATCGCCCCTGAAAATAGGAGGCTCCCTAGCGTCTGTCTGCATTACTACTCTAACACTAGGAGCTGTCTCCAAACGCTGTTCAGCAGACCTAGCACTGTCTGTGTGTGTGTTTCTAAGCATTTGTGTTTCCTGCAGCTTAGCAGTGATTGACTCTCCTATCTTCTCTGCTAACCGAGTAATGAGCATGGCTAACTCACCCACTGGCTGCTCGCTGTTACCCAGCACAGCCCCTTCGCTGATACCTGGCCTGGCCCGTTCTACGTAGCGTGTGGAGGTGAACTGAGGAGTGCCAAATGTGGTCGGGTCTCTAGGTCCTGGTGCTGTGGTGTCTGGTTCCCCGCCCTCTAAGAGCTGCCCGAAACTCCTACCTACACCTAGCCGTAAACCCCCACCCACATCTAACTGGTACCCCCTCTCCATAGCACACTGGCGATCCAAAAGATCCTGATCAGCAATGTTACCCCCACCTACGTACGAACCACCCTCTGCCATGTTCCTACCTCTAACACTCAGATAAAATAAAAAATAAAATAAAAAAGTGAAAAGCTCAATTCATTTAAATAATTGAATCTAGAAATCACTAAGAGATTGAAACAATCACACACAATCAACAAATTCACCAATAGATTAATCACATATGCACATATCCAGTAGTTTAGATCAATAGATTATTCACACGAGTCCTTCAATCACATCAACATTAACCTTTTTTTCCTTTTTTTCGTGTGTTTTTCTTCCTTCAGTATATACAAATGTCCTGTTCACAAGCCCAGTCCATGGTAACCACAGCTATGACTGTCCAGTGTCCACACAGCTCAACTCCAGTCCCCTGTAACATGAGTGTACAGTCTATAGAAATACCTGAGGACGTCTGGGGCTTGATGACAACAGCAGCCTCCCGCGGCGAGCAACTGATGTCACTCTCAGAATCCAGGAGGGTCACGGCACCAATGTAACGGGGGCAGTCCTATGCTGTTCTATGCTGGTCAGCCTGCTGCATGCCCGTCACTCTCATCATTAGCTCTGCGTTGTGTTCTAGTTGGGTGGGGCCCCAGGTGTTGTGGGGGGCCCTCAGTCTCTCATCATCATCATCATCATCATCATCATGATCAAGGAAGGAGCGGGGACACACAGGACTCTATTTGGCCCACCTTGCCATTTATTTTGGTTTCAAACCCTTCGACAACCGTCCAGTCCTCCAGCGGGAGCGGTGTTTCTTACGGACGTGGGGGTCGAAGTTCAACCACTGCCCGGACTCCACTCGTGTGCGTTAGAAGTAGAAACCGTCCACGGGACTCCGATGTAAGAAAGGATAAACAAGTATTTTATCCCACAGCTTGCAGTATCTTCTTACAGGGATACTCAAGGTTACGTTCTCCTCAACCAGCAAAACTATCCCACGGTAAGAAACACGTGTGGCTCGGCTCGATTGCTGCTTGAGACCCCTCCCACAAAACAAAAATGGCCTCTCCCGCGTTTCCTCTTCCGTGTACCCACAAGACCTCTCTTCTTAAAGCGACAGTACACGTATATGACGGTCGTTGTAAAACATACATAAAAGTAAATGTAACGGGGGCAGTCCTATGCTGTTCTATGCTGGTCAGCCTGCTGCATGCCCGTCACTCTCATCATTAGCTCTGCGTTGTGTTCTAGTTGGGTGGGGCCCCAGGTGTTGTGGGGGGCCCTCAGTCTCTCATCATCATCATCATCATGATCAAGGAAGGAGCGGGGACACACAGGACTCTATTTGGCCCACCTTGCCATTTATTTTGGTTTCAAACCCTTCGACAACCGTCCAGTCCTCCAGCGGGAGCGGTGTTTCTTACGGACGTGGGGGTCGAAGTTCAACCACTGCCCGGACTCCACTCGTGTGCGTTAGAAGTAGAAACCGTCCACGGGACTCCGATGTAAGAAAGGATAAACAAGTATTTTATCCCACAGCTTGCAGTATCTTCTTACAGGGATACTCAAGGTTACGTTCTCCTCAACCAGCAAAACTATCCCACGGTAAGAAACACGTGTGGCTCGGCTCGATTGCTGCTTGAGACCCCTCCCACAAAACAAAAATGGCCTCTCCCGCGTTTCCTCTTCCATGTACCCACAAGACCTCTCTTCTTAAAGCGACAGTACACGTATATGACGGTCGTTGTAAAACATACATAAAAGTAAATGTAACGGGGGCAGTCCTATGCTGTTCTATGCTGGTCAGCCTGCTGCATGCCCGTCACTCTCATCATTAGCTCTGCGTTGTGTTCTAGTTGGGTGGGGCCCCAGGTGTTGTGGGGGGCCCTCAGTCTCTCATCATCATCATCATCATCATGATCAAGGAAGGAGCGGGGACACACAGGACTCTATTTGGCCCACCTTGCCATTTATTTTGGTTTCAAACCCTTCGACAACCGTCCAGTCCTCCAGCGGGAGCGGTGTTTCTTACGGGCGTGGGGGTCGAAGTTCAACCACTGCCCGGACTCCACTCGTGTGCGTTGGAAGGAGAAACCGTCCACGGGACTCCGATGTAAGAAAGGATAAACAAGTATTTTATCCCACAGCTTGCAGTATCTTCTTACAGGGATACTCAAGGTTACGTTCTCCTCAACCAGCAAAACTGTCCCACGGTAAGAAACACGTGTGGCTCGGCTCGATTGCTGCTTGAGACTCCTCCCACAAAACAAAAATGGCCTCTCCCGCGTTCCGTCTTCCGTGTACCCATAAGACCTCTCTCTTAAAACGACAGTACACGTATATGACGGTCGTTGTAAAACACATAAAAGTAAATAATGACATAAAATAAAATGTAGTAAACACAAATAACAGCACACAGACAGGATTTGGTGATATTTCATACTCAAACAAAATAAAATAAAAACATTAATTTTAACCTGGTTACATAAAGATGAGCCTGAGTGGGGGTGTTGAACATGTGATCTAATGCAGTCTCATCCACGCATTGTCAATGACCAGCTGTTTGATCCTGTGAGGACCCGTATTATATATATAGATCTGCGCATGTGTCAAATAAATATTCTTCTCTTGTTCGAACGCAAGAGCACGGTGTGGGTGTGTGTCATTTTCCGCCTGAAGGGCACACTTTATGTTTATGTCTTGGCAAGACAATTAATTCGCTGTAGGATGGCTAACGTTAATTCAACACTTCTTAATACTTCCGCTTCCGGTGTGGCAAGATGGCGGTGCGGATTCACGTTCGCAGCAGCCTCACCTAGTACCGGTGTGGGAAGATGGCGGCGCGAATTCAGTACCGTCGATGTAGTGTCTTTGTCCACGTCTGCGTCTAAATGTTTGTCTTCGTTTGTTGGCTGGGAGAGCTGGCGCTGGATCGGCTGTGAGAGCTTGGTCTGCTGCGCTGTGGGCCCAGGGACCGCGGCCTTGCCCGGAGCTGTACCCGAGGAGGTAACACCGAGGGACCGTCTGACAGGACGCGGAAGCAGGGCAGGCTAAGCTAATTGTTAGCCCATGCAAACCGGCACTGGTGGCGGCCTCACCTGGCGTTGACTGTGGTGTTTTTTGATGTCGTCGTGTGGAGTGCGGGGAGGTGTGTCAGGGGTGTCTGGCTGGGAGAGCTGGCGCTGGATCGGCTGGGAGGGCTTGGTCTGCTTCGTCCGGTTGCCACAGGGATCACGGCCCCTGCCTGAAGCTGCGCCCGAGGAGGAAACATGGAGGGCGGTCTGACAGGACGCGTAATCGGGGCGGGCAGGCTAGGCTAACTGCTAGCTCTTGCAGACCGGCGGTTCCGACAGTCATCCTGCCTGGCCTTTGTTGGACAGAGATCTATCTATCTATCTATCTATCTATCTATCTATCTATCTATCTGTCTATCTGTCTATCTGTCTGTCTGTCTGTCTGTCTATATATTGTAACGTGCATGGATAAGTAGACACGCTGGCCGCCGGCTGGCGGGTCTGACCCTTTAGTCGAGCGGTTAGCGATGTCTCCTGCGGTGCGGGCGATACGGGTTCGCATCCCGGCCGCGCCAGTTCCTGTGGTTGCGTTGTCCCCCGAATTCACTACAATATGTTAGATTGAATATGTGTTCCTATAGTTCGTAAATGTGTCTTTATCTGTATGTTGCAATGCTTAGGGCTGGGGGAAACGGCATTTCGTCTCACTTCATGAGCGCAAGTACTTGAGGTGAAATGACAAAGTGTTCCTGATTCCTGATCTTGCTGTGAGGCGATCCACTGGCTGCGGCCTGGCGCCAGCTCCAGACACGCCCACCTCCAGACACGCCCCTTCCCCTGCACGCTGAGCCAAGAAAAGTAAGGGGCATTTCAGCTAATAGTGAGGGAAAGTTAGGAAAATCTGGGAAGTAAAGCATTACCAAGAAATTTCTTCATGAATGTGTTCATAGAGGTGTGTAATAACATGTATTAAAATGTTGAAATTCAACCCCAGGGGGAAATCCTGGAAAAACCTGATCAAAGTTGGGGTATTGACACCAGTATTAAAAAAAATCAACTTCCGGTTTAGGAAAAAAGGCTACCAAAACATTTTTGTTCATAATTTTCTGAACAAAAAAGTCTCTTGGGGTAAGTCTCTAACTCACTCGTGTGTTTTTTTTTAATGAATTTTAAAATATTTTTTATTTTTTATTCTTTTTATTTTTTTATCCCGTTCTTAAGGCCCTTTCCATCCATCCCCTCCCAGTGAGAGACCCTTGTTCTTTAATTCATCTATTCTTTTATTTTCATTTTTTGTTTTGAAAATATTGTAGTAAAATAGAGAGGAAGTGGGGGACAGGGGGAGTCCGGGTGAGGGTGATTTTTTGAAAAAGATTTAGATAAATCATTTTTTATCATAACAAATCACAGCAATGCTGTAGAGACTTACTTTTGTTTTGTTTTTCATGATTCTGAGTTGATTGCTAGCATTTAATTTTCTCTAGATCTACTCCTTAGTGGAATAACTGCCATGCCAACTTTTGCACATATATTTTTTTGCATTTATTACAATAGTTGCAATAGTCAGAGAAAATCCATGTCAAATGCTTCACAAGTCAATGTCTGAGTCTTCTTCAAGACCATCATGAATACCATTCTTGCATGTAATGCCTTTACAAACTCCACATGCTGAGATGCACTTGACACCATTCTTCTTGCAGCTGCATCGCCTGTTGCTGCAATCTCCATTACAATTACAGCTTGTGAACTGGAGGAGCTCCTCAGGAGCCATTAGGTTTAGTGTTGGAACTGGCTCAGAACCATGAACACCAAATGTCCATCCATAGTCACTGGGGTCCAGAGACATGCTCTGTAGAAAAATCCAGTCCCGGGTCTGTAGGTAGGCACGGAGAGAATGCTGTGCAGCCGCACCGTCTGTTGGAGGTAAAGTCTCTGGTTTGATCAGCCCAGCCGCTGCCTTCCGTGAGAACATGGTGTACCGAATTTCACCCAGAGTAGTACCTGGTCCATTGTAAATATATTGGAAGATAGCAGTTCCAGCCTGCACCACTGCACCCTTGGTAGCATGAATGTCCACAAAGATGTCCATATGTTTATCAATGTCCCCTGCACAAAACCTGAAAAAGTGCATTTCAAGGTTTTTTAAAGATATTTCAATATACAAATATTTCACTAAAATACAATTACTTTTATTATTATAGGCCTACTATTATTACCTGTCAAACAGAGTTGTTTTCCCATGGCCAGAAATAGCAGAAACTTTATCACACCCAGTGAACACATGACAAAAGAGCAGGTAGCGTCTCTTTCTTTCTGAGAGAGCTTCCCGGATCTTCCTGACATCATAAGAGCCCTTGGATGTGGTTAAGAAGAGTGGGTGGTTGGTGCTCGAGCTATGGTGCACCAGCATTACCAGCACGTCTGTGTCTTCTGCTCGCAACTGTAAAGAGAGCATGTGAAAATATTTTAAAAAATCAAAACTCTTATTTTAAAGTAGTTAAGGGAATGAAAGTTAAATATCTACACAAACTACTGACCTCAACAGAGCCATCTTTAGCAGCAACCAATGCCTCTCTCACAATCGAAGTGTCAGCATCATTGTCAGTCTGCTCCACAGTGATGTTAAGTTTTCTGATCGTTGAGGAGAGGAGGTGAATGAGTTCACTCTTGTTATGGATATTGTCCAAGAACTTTGCTCTTGGTGTCCAGTGCATCATATCTGGTTGAATCTGGAGATCACAGCATGATTTCTTGCTACGTCGGATGTGGTCATGATCTTTTGGTGATCTGTTATAGCCATCAAAGACCACAATGATCCTTTGAGAGTTATAGCCAAGACGCTGCACGTACCTTAGGTAACTGTTGGCAATCTCCTGCCAAGTCTGGCCTTGTTCCCACTTCACCATGTAGAGAAACCATCCTCCATCAACCACCAAAGTGGAACAGGGTTGGTTAGGGAATTCAAGTGGATCAGTCAACTCCTTCAGGCTAGTTTTGGAAAACCCTGCCTTGTTTGCCTTGTTAATTTTGTGATCTTTGTTGCTGGAAAGGGACAATGGGACAGGAGTTAGCTCGTACTCCAAGCTTGTCTCAACTGTCATATCCCGTTGAGCAAAAATGATCAGTCGGTTGAACAACTTGAGTGAGTCAGGATGAATCTTCTTCTCGTTGATCTTGGGAATCTTTCTGAGTGATGACAGGGCTTGTACATTTGACTTCACCTCCATGGTTGATGTTGCTGACTGTCCATCCAGCTTTATCTGCATCTCTCTACCTACTTCAGCTGCTCTCTCCACATTGACTGAGTCATCCCCCGTGCTTGTGAATCCTGTAGAGAAAGATACAAGCATATTCTTGTCTCGATCGTGGTCGAAGGGGTTGTTCTCTTCAAACCATTGAATGAAACGGGGTGTTTCTACTGACAGAGATGATGTTTAAATCTATATTGTCCCCAACGAACTGAGTGACTGCATTGTTTGCTTCCGCAACCTCCATGGAGACCACCTGATTGTCACTTTCACTGGCGGTCGGAACCGTTGGATCCTCAAGTGCGGCATCAATCGCAGCCTCATCATTGATCTGGTCATCAGTTTCTTCTACAATGGTATCAAGTGTGCCAGATGTATCTGGGATGCCATTTCCATTCCTGTCATTGAGGAAGCAGTATTTGTTGTTTTGTGTCTCTGAGTAAGACTCAGTGTATCCTAGCCGGTGTAACTTGTCGATCATCCATTTTGACCCAAATCTATGATCAAGTTGTATGGCAAGCCCCATTTGGTATGGCAATACTCCTGATCGAGGCCGACGAGCCTTGATAAAGTTCTGCCCCCAAACAGCTACACTTTCATCGGTCTTCACTATTGGTCTCAAGAACATCTGGAGGCTCTCAGGAACAAGTGCCAGCTGACTCTGGATATCAGCCATACTGTATGCAGTGGGGTATGACTTTGGATCTAGATTAATCATGGCGATGTCGTTGCATATGAACTTTAGTGCTGTCTTTATGATTTGTGTCTTCTCATCTCCTTGCTGAAGATTAGCATGATGCTCTCGCAGAATGTTGCTTGTGTTATCTTTGAGGCAGAGTACATCTGACCTTTTCGACTGTGATGTGAAGTACAGTGTGTCATGATATTTCTCTTGAAGTTTCATCCTTAGCCATTTCTTTGAATAAGAGAGGCTCTTATCGGGTGACTGATCAAACTGCTGCATCTTTTCGTGGACTTGGTCAAGCGTCATCACCCCATGCTCGAGTTCTGTGTCTAGCCATTCGCATAATTCAATAAAACAACCTCTCGCTCATCATCAATTTTCTTTTGTCCTCTCTTCCTTGGTCCTTCATCTACAGTCTTGGAGTAAGGCCTACCCTTTTCAAAAAGAAGTTTGCAGCGCAAATGATACAAGGTTTCTTCTGCTACTAAGTCATTGATCCCTTCCAGACGTCCAAGGACTTCTGTGCCCCAGTCATCTCCACGACTCCTTGCTATCTTCACCAAGCTTGCCTTTAGTCTATCTGCAGTCACATTATCAGGCACTTTATATTTCTTTCTAGCGTCTGCTGGTTTATGTTCGTAGAGATGAGCGGGTTGGTTGCAAAGAATGCATACATTCTTGTACAGAAGCTGAACGGACCGTGAACTTGAAGAGGTGCATGCAGTTGATGCACTGAACTCAGAGCAAGTGCGCCTTCACTTCAGCTTTGCTGTCTCTTCCTCTGCCTTTGATGCTTGAGCTGACGTCTTGGTGACCTTGACAAACTTGTACAAATAATCTTTACACTTTATGTGGTATCTAAGTCTTCCTTCATTTTCATCCTTCTTCATACGCTCCAAAATTGTAGCATTTTCCATGGCTTCTGCATGTTTCAATAAAGTAGCGTAGCCTTTAGAAGTTCCTTGCAAAAGCCTCTCACCTGGCGTTTCCAGGCCTTCACAGAAGAAGCACTTGAGCAGAGGTGGGTTCACATCGTCTTCCATATTAGCCTACTGAAGACCCATAGCCTACACAAAGTAGAATAAAGACCGAATCTGTCATAGAGGCATAGTTTCTGAAATATTGTACTGAGGTGTAAAAGAATAGATTTGCTTAACCGTAACAATAAATCAAAAACAAAAATCTGAGGCAGTACAGGCTACACCACTTTAACCTAGCTAGGTAGTTAATGGAGCAGACAGCTAGCATTTAACTAAATAAATAAATCAGATGTAGGTTTCGAAGTATAGTACACACATGAGATTCAGACAACTTATGACAACTATGAGCCAGCTAACAAGTATTGTTAAGCTAGTAATGACAACTTTTAGTGGAAGTTAACATTTACGTTAGCCGATCATATTACTTACTGTTAGCTAGCTAACAAGAACAAGCAAAGTTATACCTTTTATGTAACAAATGAGAATCATCAGTGTTGTGCAGAGAAACATTTCACCTTGTTAGAGAAATTGTTGAGAATATGTACGTATCAGGTGTTGAAAGCAGTATATTCAGTCAGCCCGTGATCAATAGAGAAAAAGGATGTAAATGGCTTCAACATGTCGGGTGCCCTCTACGGCATGGGGGGGGGGGATGATGAGTGGGAAAGTGGATGTGAATATTTTTCTACCAGGGTCTTGGTGAAAAATAAATGCTTGCAATCAACTTAGAATCATGACAAATTCCTAGTTTGACTCCTCAAACGTAAGTTAAGTCCAATTTAAGCTTTTTTCAATTTTCGAAAATCTGTTATCGGTACCCTGACTTTGAGCAATTTTTTCGGAGGTTACCCCCGGGAGTTGAATTTCAACATTTTAATACATGTTACTACACACCTTAAGGAACACATTGGTGAAGAAATTTATTGGTAACACTTTACTTCCCAGATTGGTCAAATTCCTGCTAACTTTCCCTCACTATAAGACGAACGCGAGAGTTACAGCGTACAGTTCTTCAGTCCAGAAAACTAACGGAAAGATTTGAGCAATGGCGCAGCAAAAGCACCAGGTAAGTAATCACAGGCAGCCCAATGCAGCTAAAGTTGAATGCATGATGTTATTGTGTAAATAAGTAATATAAAAAAACATTTTAAAAATAAGTTATTTATTGCAGCTGTTTGTTAGCTAGGTTAGATGCGTCGATGTTAGTCTTGGCGTGTGTGTGATAGAGAGAGGCGTTTGATGTAATTGCACAAATAAGTAAAATAATAAACATTTTAAATAGAAAAGTTATTTATTGCAGCGGTTTAACGTTAGCTAGGTTAGATGGTCGATGTTAGTCTTGGCGTACATGTGAGAGAGGTACTACAGTATACATATGTTGATATTGTACAAATAGTAAACGCTATAGTGCAAGGTTCAATGTTACTAGCTTTAGGATTAATGTTACCAGCGCTAGTGACTAATGTTATCGAAGCTAGATTAACGCTAGTTTAGTTAATACGAGCTGCCAGTATGAGGTGAGTGAGTGAGTGAGTGAGTGTGTGTGAGAGACGATGGCTATTATTACAATGTTCTTAGTAATATTTTTTTAATTAGAGATTTAAATAGATGGAAATGTTTTCACTGTAAAAAATATTTTACACATTTTACGTACTTTACAATGTGTTTCTGCTCCTGGTGGATTACCTGATTAAAATGAGCAATAGTGTCAAATCTGGTTAACAGTATAACACATGGAGAGTCAGTGTGCAACTTTTTCATTTACATTCAACAACATTCCCTGATCAGCAAGTCACAATGTTTGCAATGGACCAATATTATATTTGAAGAAAAAATATTGAGGAGAAATGATGTCGACCCCTCCCCCCCACTCCCTGCTCACCTGTGTGTCTTCAGCCTAAACCGTCTGCATTGCATTTTCACACCTCCATGTCCCTCCCTCCCCTGTCCTGTGGGCTTGTGTCTACTGGGGTTTTGTTTGAATCCCACAAAACAGAAGAACAAAGGGCTAGCAAACATGTGACACTATGTAAACCCCTGCACACCCCCACACTTCCAACCCCTCTACAGGGTACCCAGACTCCCTGTCCCATACGCTGTGTGTGTGTGTGTGTGTGTGTGTGTGTGTGTGTGTGTGTGTGTGTGTGTGTGTGTGTGAGAGAGAGAGATGATGGCTAGATACTATTTAACATTATTTGAGTTAGTATGGTTTTTAGTGAGTTGGCTACATTTGAAAGCAAAAACGTTTTCTACCAAAATTGTGTTACATAGCTTTTTTCTTCCCTTCCTCTCCTCAGCCCCATATCTCTGTGTTACCCAAGGATGTGGAGCCAGAATTAATACACGTATCAGAAAACGTGTACCAGTGTCCTCTTTTGCTCGAAGCAGGGAGACTACCCCATTCTGGTTCCTCATTTACAGTTCCACAAAATCACCATAGTTAAACATGCAGGTGATTGTGCTAATAAAACATATGAATGTGTTCTATGCAAAACCTACAATGTAATCTAAAAAATCTCATGTTTTGGTTCTCAAATAATCAACGGACTGTAAAAGTGTGAAAATGTATTTGGTATGGCCTCATGCCTTTGATGTATTGTATCACAATGCAAAACATTTCTATTTGCAACACATGGTGAAGATCAATTGTAAATAATTCACATACATTACTTGTGTTTATAGATTAGCTGTTGTATATTGAATAATGCCTTTAAAAAATTGTTCAAAGTTTATCTAATTAAACATTTTCTGTTGTTTTACAGGTTTTACTATATATAGGTGCAGCAGAGGATGTCGCACAAGTGGACATTACCACTGTTGCTTCTGTTTAAAATGTATTGTTAGGAGAGACAACTTCTTAATTCACCTGCAAAAATGCCAAGTGGTGATGGGATCCTCAGTGACTGGCCCCTCCGTGCCTCCCGCAGTGACTGGCCCCTCCGTGCCTCCCGCAGTGATTTCCGTTAAGACAACAGAAATCGATGCATTTGACACCTACACCGTTGATGCTGACTCTTATGATGGTGAGCGACCATCTGATATTCAGTATCCGCCTGAAGGCAGTTCGCTTGTTCGACTTGTGCAGTACATACAGATGAGTAAAAAACTCCCAGCTGTTCTGCCTCGAGATGTTTGTGCTGCACCAAGAACAGAAGACTTCCCCAGGCACTTGATACCGTATGAGACGTTCTGTGCCCAATGCCCAGGGACTGTTCCTCTGTCTGAGCCTATTGTCATTTCCCGTAAAGCAAAGATCGTCATGTTCTCGGGTATTGTACAAGGTGTGTGGTGTTATCTTGTTGACTCTTCATATATTTGTCATATAGGGGTGGTGGGTGGATCTGCTATCCTTTTCATTGTGTAGAATGGTATATTATCTGCATTTTTTATTTTTAGAGTGAAACAATGTCATTTAAGTTTTGTAACTCTCAAAGCCTACAACTAGCTATTCAGCATATTCATATGGTATTACTACAGTAGTAGAGATGAATTCATCTGATCTGCCTCTATTCCTGTTTTTGTTTCTCAGATGTCCACACATATTGTAGACGCTGCGGCCTTTGTGGCAGCTTTTACAGGTATCAGGAGTGGAAAGATGGAGTACATAACTTTGATGACCACATTGTTATGAGCATCCATCTTTGTTTATTTCTGCGCAACTCAATTCAGGTACTTTATTAATTCATTTCAAAGACATGAACACAATCCATGCGTTAACAAAGGTGTTAACTTGTTAACGGAAGCAAAAAACATATTCCCAAAAGCTACATTGCTTAAGATTGTGTTATGTAGATTATGACAATACTTAGTTTTGTTGGAGGTAATATAAGGTCATTCATTTACATATTCATTTACATTTAGTCATTTAGCTGACGCTTTTATCCAAAGCGACTTACAATTGTGTACAGTAAGACCCAGGAGGGTATAGACTTCCAGTAGTCAGCAATAAGTAGTAATGTTTGTAACAGTGCCAAATTCAGTGCCTTGCTTGGAGTGTATAAGCATAGACAGTAATAAGAATTAAACCCAACACCATATATATATATATATATATATATATATATATATTTTTTTTTTTTTTTCACTTACCTAAATAGGCCACCTGGAGATGTACTGTAGACTGATCACTGCACAGAGGGGATATAATGATAATGCAGCTTTGATATTCTCTCCTTAATGCCCCCCCCTCCTCCCCATAGACCCACACTGCTGTTGGGAGGATAATAGAAAGCCTGGCAAAAACAAATGGAATATCTCATCCCAGTCATGACGCCATACTGCATGCATACCTGCATTTTGAAGCACTGACTTCGCATCAGTATGAGTTCTCATGTGTGCACTGTGGTCATCATCCACCTGTTGTCATCATGGATCTACATAAAAAAGGTGTCCTCAGTATGGCTGGTAAGTAGGAAATCCTTATGTCTAAGGTACGTGCATACCTGTGTGGTCAGTTGTTTGTTGTTGACTGGAGGACTTCAGTCCTGGGGTCAAAGATTAGTTCCTAAGCTTGCATGGCAATGACTGTCATAATGTGTTTTTCAGTGAGTGACATAGAAGAACCTCCAGCAGATTTCAAAGGAGAAGTGGATCTGGAAGATTTCTGGAGCTCTGTAGAAAGACAAATTCTCTGTAGAGGCTTCTTGAAAAGTAAGTTCAAATTTGTATTTTTTGTTTGTTTGAGAGCTGTGTACATTTTATTGTTTTATTGATGAAAGGATAATTAGTAATATTTTTCCCTAGGTAACCGTGACAATCCCTTCCATGTGGTGCCAAGTTACCATCAATGGGCACCATGGATAGGGCCCCAAACCAGGGCAAGTCACATTGTCACTAACACAGAATATGCTAAAGCACATGTCTCACAGATGTGCAAAGAGCAGGGTGACATAGATATTACAGAAGAGGGGCTCACCAATGAAATCATGAATTTGAAGGTAAACGGTTAAAACAGTAACTATGTTTTTTTGTGGATTTCAAAATGCACGTTTCTCATTGAGGACATCTCCGTAGGTTGACGCTGTAAGGAAACTCTGCAAAGAATGCAAGCTTGATTCGAAGGGCTCTTAAAATGGACCTTGGCATTCGCTTAAGGGCAGAAATGAAAACAAGAAGCACTTATGATAAGGTGTTCGAGAAGGTTTGGGGGGCATCGGGTGAGTAAAGGCGTATTGATGTGCACTGTTAAAGTTATTAAAATCTGATTTTTAAGTCTTGATTAAAATCTTAACAGGTTTCTGCAGAGTAATGCTTATGCTTTTGCTATGTTCCCTTTTGAAGGTGGTTGGGCAGTCATCATGTGTCCATGTGGGATAGTCTACTCGGTGAAATTTAACATAAGGGCAGAAAGTCCGAGAGACTATGCCGACATGCTGCTCTCATGGAAATATTTTCCAAATGTGGTGGTGTATGACTTTGCAAGGGGCTTAGTAAACCACTGCAATGTGCGGGATCCAGTGAGACTGCCATTCAGTCCCAACGAAGGACGACTTGCAGAGGCATCCCCAGAGAATATATCCATGGCAGCAAAGGGACAGCTAAAAATCCATTTGCCCTGGTTGAAAAGCTACAAAGACAATCCTGACACTGGTGGTCATCCAGTCACGGGATCAGCAGAGCATTATGCTCTGTATGATACGTCCCACCAATATAATACAAAGGATGAGAAGGATGTGCTGAGGAGGATTGGCCTGGTTTCAGAACTGTGTGGCTGGCTAAATTCTCAGAAGGCAGAGTAGTTTTTTTCGGAGATGCGGAGAAATAATTATTTCATGAACATGGTCTCTCCAGCCAGTCATGTGTTCCTGATGAGGTGCAATATTCATCACCACAATATGGAAGTTAATAAGAAGGCACTGGTAGATTTGAAAAAAGCTTTTGGAGGGAAGATGATCACTATAAATTCCAGTGGAAAAGCTGTGTTAGCTATGTATGGGTTTGATGTTGTTTTGAGGTATTTTTGTCATAGCAGTCTGTCCTATGGGTTTCATAATTGTTATAACAGAAAACTGTGATATATAGAGTATGCGTAACAGTTTTCCTGACTGGCCAAGTAATTGCAAAGTAAGGTTTGTTGTGTTAAAATGATATTTCCTGAACACTATACCTTCTCTGCTCTATTTTGCAGGAGTTCCTCCAGCTGTCCCTCCAGCAGCTCCTCCATCTGCCCCACCAGCAGCTCCTGCACCTGTCCCGCCAGCAGCTCCTCCAGCAAACATTTTATGACCTCATAAAGTCAGCATCAGTGAAGGAGTAGATAAACGCACACCACAGTTTCTTACAGGTGCTGGTATTGGCAGCAGGATTCAAAAAAGGAGGAATACCGCACAATCAGTGTAGCTCCATATAAATTCTTTAATCACCTCCTGAACCAGTACTGTTGTAATGAATGATGTCAAAAATAGTTAATGAACATGAACCACAGCAAATAAATACATTAATATGTTGAAACGGTCATTGTTTAATAGGGTACAACTGCTCCATATCCCAAAATGTTACATGGTTATTTTGCAATTACTACACTCTGTATGAAAGTATGAACTCTGAACTTCTAAAACAATGCAAAGATAATGCAGAGATGAGCTATGCTTTTTGGAACAAGCCTTTTAATCAATACTAGTCAATGTGGAGTTAAATGAGAAATGTCAGACACGTGACACTTTACCAGGCTTGGCTATTACATCTCCATGATGTGTCACATACTACTTAAAAAGACAACTTCAATGACACAATAGACACTGAGTCATCCAAAACTTTTGTTTGTTGGTGGTCGGTAGTGTTTGTGATTTAACGAGTATCTACCTGCATCTGATGTGGCATGTTGTGCTCCCAAACACATCACAACCAGATTCACACGCCATGATATATTTAATGAAACGTGCTTCAAGCAAACAGTTAATTTAACATCACATAATAGTGTAGCACTTACTATAATGAAATGACGCTGTATAATTCGCCGTGTTACGAATTATGCAGCTTTGTGTTGCCACTATCAGTCCCTCCAGTTTATCAACAAAACGCAACGCTGTCTAATTCGCCGCACAATTCGCCGTTTTACGAGTTATGGATGGAGCGTCGGGAAAATGCTGATGCGAAAAATAAACTGAGTGAGAGTGACGCGTGATGAGTATTGGGACGGTGACGAATATGTGGGCGTGTCTTGAGGTGGGCGTGTCTGGTGCCGCCCACAGACAATAACTCATAAACGAGGAACATGGTCTGCGCGAGATATTCTGGTTTGCTGTCTGCAAAGCAGAATCAAGCGGCACTTAAACACTACACGCAGTTTTAATGCCAAGTTGCCAACTACCCTACAAAATTAGATCACAGCAAAGGGAGTTTTTCTGTCCCCAGGGTAGATTTTCAAGAAAAAAAAAAACATTAAATTAAAAGTATTTGTTAGTTAGGTTGTGTTAGCTATGAAAAAAAGATTCGTGTCTCAATGATGACATTTTAATTCTTATTCAGTATGTTGAAAACTCAAATATGCCAGAATTTCCCTGTTTTGGGCTTGTCCCCAACCCAGACTTTTTAACTTCCCCACTATAATAAAGATGGCCTGGCGGCCTGTCCAGGGTGTCTTCCCGCCTGCCGCCCAATGACTGCTGGGATAGGCTCCAGCATCCCCACGACCCTGAGAGCAGGATAAGCGGTTCGGATAATGGAGGGATGGATGATTAAAGCTTTACTTTGTATTTTCTCATAATAATTTAAAAGACATTTCAAATTCATATGGTTTATGTGCAGTTTGCACTTTTTTATAGTTAAATATCGCTGTCCCCCATACATCTGTCATTACCATCACACCGAACATTTTAGAGAGCAATAACGTTTTTTTCAAACAACAACAATGTGGTTGCCATGGAAATGAGAAGTGCCAGAGGCGCATGACCAGTCCAGTCATGGCAGAAGCATGACTTTTTTCATGTCCACAAATGTAAGTGATTTGAAGATTTATATGTTCTGATCTGAGAATATGTTTATTAGGCATCATTACCAAACAAGTTACTAATTGAGTGTTTTAGTTCAGAAATAAGAAATTTCACTTTATTCACATATATATTCATTGTACATTGTATGCTAGTTAACAGGTTAGCAAATCTAAGACTTAACAAACGTTTTCTCCAAAAAGTGAAAATTGTCATTACCGTCATGTGTCATTACCATCACATTTTGCTGTTACAACTTTGAAAAAAGCATCATAATATCAAACTTATTTTGTAGGACGATCAAAGCTATGCTATTTGTTCCAGACCACGTAATAGCTTTTGAAAAAAAAATCAAAAACAAAAACAGTTTTTAAAGAATTTTATTTTTTATCTTTTCAAAATTTCAGAGGCCAAAAGTGCCCCAAATTGAAGAATCACCTAAATATGATATTGTGGTGATGCACAATTGAGGGTAGATTCACCAGGGGCTGCTGCTCCTTTAAGGCAGACATTCAGAGTGCTGACGTAGGCACTGCTTAGAGTTTCCAGGGTGGAGCCATGTTTGCAGCAGCCTAGCGGTTAGCTGGTTGCCACGAGAGATTGTGCTGTGTCGGTGTCGTTTTGTGTGGCGAGTAAACGGGATTGACTTGACTCGATCTTTCCGTCTCCTCATTCCTGCACTCCCACAATACCATACAAGCTCTCCGTTTCTACTATCTGTAAATCAACATCGGCATTGTGCAAGAGCTGCATCATTGCATGCTTCATGGAACCTAGCTAAAGCTAAGAAACCATTCGCTGATGATGGGTTTATTAACATGTGTGCAATTGATATGGTTGGCGAAGGTTTAAGTCGTGATGAGAAAAACTAGAAAATGGTTGTGGAGCTTATAGCAGGTGCCATTGTCGGCTAACACGGCAACAAGAAAAGTAGAACTTTTAGCAGAGGAGTGTTTTTTTTCTTTCTCCAATCTACTCACCGATTTGAAGAAAGCAGAAGCCATACAGTACCTTTCAAAAGTTTTCAACTCCCTCGACAGTCATCTAATGCTAATTTCTGGATGATAAAAGATACTCACACATCTGTGATGGACTGGCGGCCAGTCCAGGGTGTCTTCCCCCCTGCCGCCCAATGACTGCTGGGATAGGCTCCAGCATCCCCGCGACCCTGATAGTCCAAGGGCCAGAGCCCAAAATTTCCTATTTCGGTACACTCAAGGTGGCAAAACTTACTTATAATTTTTGAAAGGATCCATGTCTGTAGATGATATTTTGGTATGATAACCATTCCTGAGTGGCAGCTGTATCACAGTTATCAGCTCATGAAGTTAACCACCCCCTAAAGTAAATTGCATTTTAGACGCTGGTGCATATCCTGGTTTAGCCTCATGGTCAGGACATTTTTCAATGTTCTATAATATTGTCTTTGGTATCATTTTAAAGGGGACCTTCTTAGCTTTCATTCAAGCCCTGTTGTGGATATTTCTCACAAATATAGAGGTCACTTGAGCTCTTCAACCCGTCAATAACACACATCTTTCTGCAATGTTCGCCTAAACTATATACTTTCTTTTAGCCCTGTGGCATCTAGGAATATCAGGGACACAAAAACTGGAATACTCACAGGACTGTAAAGATTCAGGAAATGTATAATATACCCATACTATTTCATTGTGTGAGGTGATTGTGAACCTTAAATTAGAAGGGCATTATTACTAAGAAACTAACTAGACCAAAGCCAGTTAGTCCAAGGGTCAGACCAGATATCGATATCACCCAAGGTGACACAACTTCACTGGTGCCATTTTATTTGGTACACTAACAGAAGTAAAATAATACATGATAACCTTTCCAAATGAGCAGCTATTTCATTTTTCTTTCAGGAAACCTGTTTCTGTGCCTCTCACGATTGTGTATTTGCCCAGATTTTTACAAATATAGCATTTCAACACCCCTGGTACTGATTAGCCTAGCTTAAACTCTGGGACAGTTCTTAGTTGGCCGACAACCAAGGATAACCAGTACTGTGTACTTCCATTCATTGTGCTAAGCTAGGCTAACGTGCAGCCAGATAGCTTTCTACTAAACACATATAGAGGAAACTGGTATCTATCTTCTTGTCTCACTCTGGAGAAGATTGTAAGCTAATTTCCCATAATGTTAGCATGTTCTTTTAATGTATATGTTAATATGATTAGTTAAAGTGGCTACGAGGAACTTTCATCTTGTGTTGATTTTAGCGGCCTCATGTGGACAAAATACAGCTGTTGCATAGCAACTAGGTAATGTATCTATTTGTGGCTATGTAAGATAAATAATGGTAATATGACGCTGGTGAAGCAAAGTAAACTTTGTTTTAGTAGTGTTCATACACCTAAGTTACATGTATTTGTTTGTATGTGGCAGGTGAAAACTGACTGAATATGGCCACTGGTGAACAAGCAAGTTTTTACCCAATACCAAAGCGCCCACGGGTGGAGTGCATTATCCACTGTTCTGATGATACAGATAAGCTGGTTTCACTACAAAGTGTCGACTCATGGAGAACTCTGCTCAGGGCAGCTCAGATACGAAATCATGCACCAGTTTTGAAACTGGCAAAAGACATTCCTGAGGGACAGATTCCAGCAATCTACTACCACAGAAAGTGTCGCAGTATCTTCACTATGAAGCAAATTCTTGATGGCCTCCTTGCAAAAGAAAAGAAAAGTTGTGTCTCTGCTGAAGAGAAACAATCTAAGAGAGTAGCTCGACATGCTCCAAGTACATCTAGGACTTATGATGCAGAGTGCATATTTTGTCAGAAAAACAGCAAATATTCCAAGAGACAGAATACGAGAGAAGTACTGGTGCAGTGTCGAGAACTGCGAGCTGATGCAAAGATCAGGAGTGCAGCCACAAAGAAAAGGGACAGCAGAATCCTTGCCATTGTGAGTAGAGACCTTGTAGCAGCTGAAGGGCACTACCACAGGTCATGCTATAGACTTTACACCAAAGAAGAGGTTTCCAAAGGAGAGGTTGCCAGCAATGAAGATGATGATGCTGCAGCCCAGTATGAAGCTGCTGTGAATAAGGCATACAATGAGCTGTTCCTCTTCATCAGGATGGAGCTTTTTGGCAATCCTCAAGTGATGACAATGACTGATCTCTCTTCTAGACTGGTAGCTTCAATGAACTCCCAAGGCATTGCCCAAGTCAAGGAATCAACCAAGAAGCACATAAGGCGAAACCTGGAGAGTGAGTTTGCTGGAGCCTTGCAGATATTCCCTGATGAGAAAGGAAAATTCCTCCTCTATCCTGATAACTTGTCCATGAGGGAACTTGCCAAAGAAAATCAGTCTCTCAAAAGGGAGCTGCAGACCCTGAAAAGTGTCAGTGCACAAGATGTTATAGCCAAAGCAGCCATCAAATTGAGAGCAGACATTAAAAGTCAAGATGTTCCTCAAACCTGGCCGCCTGAAGTCAAACCAGAAGCAGAATGTCCTACCATTCCAGAGTCGCTCATTATCTTCCTGTACTCTCTACTCACAGGCTCAAATGATCCTGATCATGCATCCCAGAGAGTGCAGTGCCTTCTGCAGTCATTTGGCCATGACATAGTATATGCAGTAACATGTGGAAATACCAAGCCTTCCAAGCACATTGTTCTGCCATTCAGTGTCAGATCGTTGACAGGAAATGTAGAGTTGATAAACATCCTCAACCGACTTGGTCACAGTGTGTCCTATTCACAGATGGAAGAGATCAACACTGCCCTGTGTCTCCAGAAACTCTCATCATCAGGGAGTGGCATTGCCCTTCCAGCTAACATCCATCCTGGCATATTCACAACTTTAGCCTGGGACAATATCGACCGTCTTGAAGAAACTGTCAGTGGTGAGGGAACATCTCACAGAGTCAATGGGATTGCTGTGCAAGCAAAGCCAGTCAACCCACTCCCTGTCCAACCCATGCCCACTGTTCCCAAAACAAAGAAGAGAAGCATTGATGGACCCCCACCAATGTTACCAACTTACAATGCTGGACAACGGGTAGGGCCACCACAAAGCAAAAAGTCAGATGCCGATACTGCAGCCAATACTAAGCTTGCCAGAGAGAAAAACCTTCTTTGGGTCCTAGCACGCATGTCACAACAAGAAGAACAGTCAGTCAGCAGCTGGACAGGCTTCAACATCCTGACTCGAGGAGAGATGACGGTCATCCCCGACAATACAGGCTATCTGCCTACTATCAATGCTCCAGCAACACAAATGTCTACTGTCAACGAGGTGCTTAACCAGTCACTGAGCATCATGCAGTGCTTAGGCCTGAGGAAGATTGTCTGTGTCTTTGACCAAGCCCTGTATGCGAAGGCTGTCGAGATCACATGGAAACACCATGACAAGTTCCATGATATCATCATTAGGCTTGAGGTATTCCACACCATCTGCACACTGCTGGCAATAATAGGAAAGCGTTTCCAAGATGCTGGACTCAAGGACCTCTGCATTGAGTCTGGCATGATTGCAGAAGGCTCAATTGCTGGTGTTATGGATGGCCGCAAGTACAACAGGGCAGTGCGACTACACAAGCTCCTGTATGAGGCTCTCATGCGACTGACCTTGAATGGTTTCCTGTCCTGGTTGGAAGAAACTCACAGGAATGACATGGTTCACCTGAATGAGACACTGAAGACCATTGACAGCCTTGGGAAAGAAGTCTCACAACATGCTTTGAAGGAGGTCCTCGAGATCAGCTCTTGTACACGCATCATGGATCTATTTGAAGTCTACCGTGAGTTCCTTAGAGGTGGAAACGGCAGCCTCTCGAACTTCTGGATGTCCTATTTGGACATGGTTGAAATCTTGTTGGGGCTCATCCGAGCATCCAGAGAGGGAGACTGGATGCTACACTTGGCTAGCATTCGAGCAATGATCCCATGGTGCTTTGCTTATGACAGGATGAATTATGCACGCTACCTCCCCTACTACTACGCCCAGATGTCTGAGCTGCCCATCACACACCCAGATGTGTACACAGAATTCATGGAAGGAGGCTTCTCAGTCCAACTGGGCTCCACCAATCCCTTTGGCCGAATCCCTGTTGACCAAGCTATAGAAGAAACGGTGAACAAAGACACCCAAACAGCTGGAGGGACAAAGGGATTCAGCTTGAAGCCAGGAGCTGTGACCAAATATTATCTCACAGCTGAGTATAGAAGCATGTACCTCAGACAGCTGAGAGACCTGACAGGTCAAGGCAGGTGCAAATGGTCTCATCCAGATCTACAGAGTCCAAGGATCAAGAGAGATGAAGCAGATGTCCAGTCTCTCATGGACCTTATGGAGAATAACTGGCTCAATCCTATGTCCCCTGATGAGATTGATTTGGTTAGCCTCTCCACTGGCAACATGGCTCCACCTGATGTGACCATAGATCTCTTGAGAGCTCTTGAGAAAGGAGAAGAGGCCTACCAAGCATTCCAGCAAACAAGGTTAGATGCAGACCCACCACCTGTGAAATTCCACGACAAGATGACCAAGCAAAGTCTGAAAACATTCTCCAATGTCAGCACAAAACAAGCTCATGGAAAGAAAGCACAGGATGTGGTTCTGAAGGCAGATAGAAACCTTTTCAGTCACATGATCCTGGTGGCTGAAAGCAGGAAGGTGAATCTGAAGGATGTCCTTGCCTACCCATTGGGCCCACTACCATGGGCACTGGCAAATGCTGATGGGTCCTTACGAAAAACAAACAAGGCTGCACTTGCCAGAGAGCTTGAAAAGAATGTATCTCCTGCAGAAGACATCCCAATCCCATCTACTTCCATCATTGATGGGATGAGCCTGGTCCAAAAAATGAATGGCAACAACAAAACCTTTGCACAGGTGGCAGAGTCAGCCTTGACCCAGGTCCTCCATGAGGGAGCACAGAGTGGGAGGATTGATGTTGTTTTTGATGTCTATCACCAGACTTCGATCAAAGATGCTGAACGACTGAACCGGGGTGGAGACATCACTCTCCAGTACAAGAATCTTGCAGGGGGACACCACGTCCAGCAGTGGAGAAAATTTCTGTGCAGTTCCTCCAACAAGACCAGTCTCATCAAGTTTCTGGTGGAAGAGTGGAAACTCCCACGATACAGAGCTATGCTGCATGGCAAGGTGTTGTACATGACCTGTGAGGAAACCTGCTACAAGTTGACAGAAGATGGGTGTGAGGAAGCAGCAGAACTGCACTCCACACATGAAGAAGCTGACACCCGTCTGCTCCTGCATGCATTGCATGCAGCAAATGCGGGCTCAAAGTCAGTTATCATCACAGCTGAGGACACTGATGTCATGGTGCTTTGTCTTGGCTTCCAGAAGGACATCACCTGTCCCATCTACCAGAAGTGTGGGACTCAGAACCGAACACGGTTTGTCGACATCACCAAACTGGCAAGTTCACTTGGAGACAGCATCTGTGACAGCCTAATTGGCTTACATGCCTTCACAGGCTGCGACACTGTCAGTGCATTCGCTGGTCGAGGGAAGCTGAATGCCCTGAAGATAGTGAGAAAGCACACTTCCTGCCAAGAGACTTTTAGTCAACTGGGACAGACATGGAATGTGAGTGATGAGCTGTTCCAGAAAATTGAGCAGTTCACCTGTCGGATGTATATTGCTAATAGCAGCACTGCTGAGGTGAACAAACTGCGTTACCAGCTCTTCTGCACCAAAAGGGGAGAGGTTGAGTCCAGCCAGCTGCCACCATGTAGAGACTGTCTCTTTATGCATGTTCAACGAGCCAACTATCAGGCAGCAATATGGAAGTGCTGTCTGCAGGCTAACCCTGTGGTGCCAAGCCCTACTGAGTATGAATGGACAGACGATGAAGGCAAGCTGGCCATTTACTGGATGCGCTCCCCACCTGCACCAGATGTGGTCTTGGAAATGCTAACATGCAAGTGTGTGCATTCATGCAAAATGCCAAGCTGCATGTGCCTGTCAAATGGACTTCCATGCACAGACATGTGCAGGTTACAGACCTGCAGTAACCAAAAACAGCAGGATGGTCCAGAACTGGACTTTGAACTTGGGGAGTCAGATGATGAGAGAAACGAGCAGTTTGATGAACGACAGTGTGATGATTCTGATGGTATTACTGTGGTAGTAGTCTATTGATGCACAGGATGTTGATTCTGGACTTGGTTACCCAGAGCTTGATAACAATAATGTAACCATATTCACATATACCCATTACCCTTACATATACCCACTAATAATATGGGATTACATGTATCATTGACTAAGTATATGTAAATGTCAATGTTGTTTAAAATATTAAAATAGTTCATTACCTCACTATGGTATTCCTTTTTATCATGTATTTTGATTGTGTATTTAAACAAATGTATAGAGACCAGTTTGTGACCTAACTGGCTTTGGTCTAGTTCTAATTTAAGGTTCACAATCACCTCACACAATGAAATAGTATGGGTATATTATACATTTCCTGAATCTTTACAGTCCTGTGAGTATTCCAGTTTTTGTGTTTTGTGTCCCTGATATTCCTAGATGCCACAGGGCTAAAAGAAAGTATATAGTTTAGGCGAAAATTGCAGAAAGATGTGTGTTATTGACGGGTTGAAGAGCTCAAGTGACCTCTATATTTGTGAGAAATATCCACAACAGGGCGTGAATGAAAGCTAAGAAGGTCCCCTTTGAAATGATACCAAAGACAATATTATAGAAAATTGAAAAATGTCCTGACCATGAGGCTAAACCAGGATATGCACCAGCATCTAAAATGCAATTTAGTTTAGCGGGTGGTTAACTTCATGAGCTGATAACTGTGATACAGCTGCCACTCAGGAATGGTTATCATACCAAAATATCATCTACAGACATGGATCCTTTCAGAAATTATAAGTAAGTTTTGCCACCTTGAGTGTACCGAAATATCGTCTGGCCCATGGACTATGAGTAGGATAAGCGGTTTGGATAATGGATGGATGGACTCGCACATCTGTTCCTGAGAAAACCCATAGGCTCTAACAGCATGTTCCCAAAACCAAAATAACTTATATGTTTTGCTGACTTTTTATTAATAAATTAAAAACTAAAATACAGTGCTCGCATAATTATTCAACCCCTTGTGCTCTGAAAGCTCCAAGTTTACATAAATGACAAACATTCTTAAGATAAACTCAGGTTGACACAATTGGACATAATTAGTGTGCACCTGTAAAATAGCGGTCTTGTTTATGGGTATAAAAAGCACTCTGTAAATCTCATTAGCTGGGCGTGAACTCCATCAGAAAATGAAGACAAAGGAGAATAATACTGAAGTAAGAGACAAAGTGAGGCGGGAAAGAGATATAAAACAATATCCAAGTGTTTGGATGTCCAACAGAACTCTGTTGGATCCATTGTCAGAAAGTGGAAGCTGTATCACACCATCCAGACGCTTTGTAGGACAGGCTGTCCCTCAAAGCTAAGTGTCCGAGCAAGACGTGGGCTGGTAAAGAAAGCCACAGATGATCACTTTGAAGGAGCACCAGAGGTCAGTAGCGGAAACTGGAGTAAATGTGCATCAGTCAACCATATCACAGGCTACCCATACATCTGGCCTGTATGGGAGGGTGGCAAGAAAGAAGCTGTTGCTCAAAATTATGCATATAAAAGCACGCTTGGAGTTTGCTACCAAGCATGAGAGAGACCTCGTTAGGATGTGGATAAAGATTTTGTGGTCAGATGAGATGAAAGTTGAGCTTTTTGGCCAATACTCAAAGCATTACGTGTGGCACAAACCTAACACTGCTCATGCCCTTAAAAACACCCTCCCTACAAGTCAAGTCAATTTTATTTGTATTGCCCAATATCACAAATTACAATTTTGCCCCATGGGGCTTTATAGCAACACAACATCCTGTCCTTAGACCCTTGTATCGAATAAGGAACAACACCCTAAAAAAAACCTTTAACAGTGAGAAAAAATAGGACGAAAACTCAGGGAGAGCAAAAGAGGAGGGATCTCTCTCCCAAGACGGACAATGTGCAATGGAAGTTGTGTTTACAGAATACAGCATTGAAAGAGGATAAAAAATTATAAAATTTATGAAGACTATGATGCGCAGGATGCCAAGCAGTGTTCAGATGCCACTGGAACAGCCCAGAACCCAAGCCATGCAACCAGCATCACCATGCAAAAACAAAACAGTGAAGCATGGCGGCGGCAACGTAATGCTATGGAGTTGCTTTTCATCTGCAGGCACTGGGAACCTTGTTCAAATTGAGGGAAGAATGGATGGAGCTAAATACAGGGAAATATCGGAAGAAAACCTTTTGCAGTTTGCCATAAAACTGAAGCTTGGGAGAAAGTTCACCTTCCAGCAGGCCAATGATCACAAGGCTAAAACAACAATGGCATGGTTCAGCAACAAGGAGGTGAATGTTTTAGAGTGGCCAAGTCAAACTCCGGACCTCAACCCCATTGGAAATCTGTGGCACAGACTGAAAATTACAGTCCAGAGGCACCATCCCAAC
This sequence comes from Lampris incognitus, assembly GCF_029633865.1. NCBI lineage: Eukaryota > Metazoa > Chordata > Actinopteri > Lampriformes > Lampridae > Lampris > Lampris incognitus. The sequence goes on along the minus strand of NC_079216.1, from coordinate 36,748,812 downwards.
AACCTGCAAGACAAATTCTGCCAAGAAGAATGTGCAAAAATTATTCCAGAAGAATGTGTAAATTTTGTACATACTTACTCGCAAGATAATCATGGCTGTTATTACAGCAAAAGGGTACTCTACAAAGTATTGATATGTGGGGGTTGAATACTTATGCAAGCACTATATTTGAGTTTTTAATTCATTTATAAAAAGTCAGCAAAACATACCTCATTTTGGCTTTGGGAACATGCTGTTAGAGCTTATGGGTTCCGAAAAATAATATTGCTCAGGAACAGATGTGTGAGTATGTTTTATAATCCAGAAATTAGTGATGACTGTCAAGGGGGTTGAATACTTTTGCAAGGCACTGTAGACTCATCTTATGACCGAACCGATATGGAACAGCTATCTGTGATTGCAAGATTTTTTGATGGGAAGACCTTTCGGGAAGAGCTACTTTATTTGCTTCCTCTGCCTGGGCGCACAACTGGGGAAATCATCTTTAATTAATTAACAGTTCTTTGAGAAGAATAGCTAGGATGTGACCAAAATTGTGTCCATTGGCACTGATGGTGCTCCATCAATGGTGGGACAACACAAGGGCTTGTAAGCAGGTTTGCCGCTGTGAACCTAGTGCTCTTAGCATTTCATTGCATTATTCACTAATCAGTGTTGTGCACTAAACTGTGTGGGGAAATGAAAGAGGCGATGGATACTGTGAGATTTCTAATCTGCAACATCGCCTTTTCAGAGCATTGCTGGAAGAAATGTCAGCGGAACACAAAGATCTTTTGCTGAATAATGATGTTCGTTGGCAGAGCAAAGGCCGTGTGTTGGAGAGGGTGTGCGACCTGTGCAATGAGCTTGGGTCATTTTTATCCAGACTGCGGAGCCAAAAAGCCCCCTTTTTTCCCCCATTACTGACACTTTTAAAAAGATTTTTATTGTCACTTAAAAACCTCTGAATATCAGAGGCTTTTAAGTGACAATAAGGTGATGGCATGTTTGTTGTTTTTTTGTGTGACATGTCTCATCTAACTCACCTTAACCTGCAATTACAAGGCAAGAATCACACTTGCAGACATACGAGGCAGTTGAAGCTTTCCAGTCAAAGCTGAACCTTTTGGAGAGGCATTCACGGGAGAAAGTTGATTTTTCTAAGTCTGCGGGAGCATTGTGAGAAGAACGAAATGCGAGAGGATCCAGCAATGAAGGATTTTGTGATGACCCTGGCAGAAAACTTCAGGGGGCGATTTGAAAGCTCCCCCTAAACTCTCAGGTGACATCCTCCTCTTCCTGAGACAGCTGTTCTCCATTTCGGCAGCAGAGCCCAAAAGGCTGGTACCTTCCATAGGTGAGGCAGCTCTTCAGATGGAGGTCTTAGAGATGGAAGCATCGGATTTGCTCAAAGCACAATGCAAGGATGTTGGGGTGAGTGACTTTTGGATCAATGTGGTTCTCCAAGCTCGAATCAAAAACATGAGTGCTATTACAATGCTCAAACTCACAACGTTCCCCTACATGTACATATGAGTCATCGATCAAAAACCAGGAAAGAACCAGACTCTCCAATGCAGGCTTGCCACAACAGAATACAGGCCCGACATCAGAAAATTTGCCTCATCCATCACTCTCTGATTAGTGAATGAACATCCATTTATATTTGTCCATAATTAAGTGGTTGGTTTTGGACTTATTTTAAGAGTGCTTTTTTTTTTTCTTGTGCGACCCTCAACACAGGCTTTGAGAATTCCAGGCCTTAAGTATTATTACTACTACCACTACTACTACTACTAATGATGATGATGATAATAATAATTGTAATAGCAGCAAAAACATCTGCACAGAAAACAACTTTTGCTGGAGTAATGGAAAAAAAAAACCGGACGTTTTAGCCCTGGGCTTGGCATGCATGACATGATTTGGCCCTTGAGGAAAATGATGCGAGCTTTCTTTTTGTTTAGATGCGAAGCACAACGTGGACCTGGTTTGCGACTTGCTCAGAAACTCACTTCTTGCTGGCCCTAGAGTCCCCATAAGTGGGGAGCTGATCCCATGATCAGCATAAGGGGGGCTATTGAGAACAGTGCCTCACATGTTTTTATCCAGGTGTAAAAGAAAGCGCATAAAGATTTGTGTTTATGCGGTAATGACCTGTTTAATAAGGTTGAAACTGAGCCAACAACAAACAAACGTATGTAGATGATATCCATTTATACAAAGGAAAAAATGGAAGGGAAAGTGAAGGTTTGTGATGTGAAGTTTAAGAAACAATCACTGGTTATGCCACTCAATAAAAAGACAAACCATTGGCACACTATTTTGTCCATGTCCTGATGAAAAACAACAAAATATGACAGTAAGCCCCATACAACATCAAGGATAAGAGAAATGCTTGAGCACCGGTGAACACAGGAAAAACTGATTATTAGGATTGTCACACAAGATGATGGGTCAGCATTAGTGTGACCAAGAGGGATCATCGTCTCTGGTTCATTCCTGTGAGATTCCTCAGCTGGAAAAAGGGGAAAAATAGATTACCAAACAAAACAAGTCATTTTAAAATCAATAAAACCAAATGTCAACACATAAATTGCCTACATTTGTAAATGATGAGGATGACTTAACCACAAATGACACAAAGGAAAAAAAAAAAAAAACCTCTGTCCCCTGAGAACTTACTGTCACTGCAGCTCCCATAAGTCCTTGCACCACTGCTTCGCCGGTTGATTGCACCTGCAGAACACAATGAAATACGCAGTTTTTAACAGAGGATTCTGGTATGGAGCACAAATTCTGTATCTGATGAAGAAAGGGGAGTGGCATGTATACCTAAAAAAATGACGGTCTAAAACAGATTTACATTTGACATGTATTTAACTTATAAACACAAACACATCTGTACTTACAAATGAAAAAGGTACCCAATTTGTCCAATTTCTTAATCTTTCCATTACAATTTCTTTGGCTTTTGGTCCCACATTTAAGAACCATAAATACCAGGTTGTACAGTGATTTTAGTAGAGGGGAAGTTTTCTTAGAACATTCGACTGGGCTTGGTATGTGATTTATCCATTTTAGTAGGCAAAGAGGAAGCTATTTCAAAATCATTATCACACAGGAGTAGTGGACCTTGTCCAAGACCACCATAAGATCATAGTTCATCTGTTCAACCCTAAATTAAAATGTGTTTGATATTACAATTTATTAACCCTACCTGCTTTGCTGTGCCAGCCATGTTGACTACATCCTGAATGCGGTTGTCAAGGAAATTCCAGGTATCCTGGAAGTCTGGGGAGGAATCCTGAACCATCACCAGCTCTGTGGTGTTGAAGATGCCTGTCAGTGCTGCCCGTTTAGTGTACCAGTTCAACTTAGAAAAGGGAGAAGCACCCATGAGTGACAACTGTACCTGCTACATGACATAATTAAAGAGGAGTAGATTGATCATTTTGGGTAAGGTATACAATAAAGTATTAAAAAGCTCAATAACAGTGTAGTGAGAATTGCCCCATTTCATTTGATTACTGTGAGTACCAAATAAAATAAAACACAGATAAGTCAAAACACAAGATAGATGTGAAAAGGTAAGTAACAGGAACAAGATTAATTGTAGGATTGAAGATGGTGAGTAAAAGTAACCTGGGCAGATGCAGGACGGATATTGCTGGGATGGTGATGAAAGGGGGAGAGGAAGGTATGGATAGAAGAGGGGGATCTAGGGTGAGAGGGTCCACTCACATCTGTGGACCGGTCTCCAGCGTAGTACCAGATGTCATCTACCAGGGTGGACAGGTGCTTCAGGCTATCGGAGATGTTGTGAGGAAGGAGCAGAATACTCATAGCCTGATGAGAGAGTCACATTCAAGCTTTTATATATATATATATATATATGCACACACGATCAGGATGCAAGGAGTGGAGGTGACGAAGGCATACGAGTTTAAATACTTGGGGTCAACTGTCCAAAGTAACGGGGAGTGCAGGAGAGAGGTGAAGAGAGTGCAGGCAGGGTGGAGTGGGTGGAGAAGAGTGTCAGGAGCGATTTGCGACAGAAGGGTCCCAGCAAGAGTTAAAGGGAAGGTTTACAACAGCGGTCGGGAACCTATGGCTCGCGAGCCATATATGGCTCTTCCGGTGACGGCATATGGCTCCCAGACAATTTTGAGTTGAAAATTATTTTTTTTTCAAAAAAATCAGTTTGGAACTGATTTTAAAATACTTGTGATATTTCTTAATAATACTGTGTCATTTTAAAGTAAACAGAAATTAGTTTTGAAGATAAATTTCACGGGTCACGGGTCACCCGTGGGTCGGGTCGGGAACCAATGGCTCGCGAGCATGTCCGGGTCATTGTAAAGGTGAAGAAATCAATTTTATCAGATAGCCAACTAGTTTATCCGCTTCAACCCTTGTAACGGAAAAGATGGCGAAAAGAAAAAAAGACGATGATTACCGTGCATTCCAGGCTGCGTGGACAGAGGAATTTGCATTTGTGGAGAGAGCAGGATCTGCGGTATGTCTAATATGCAATGATAAAATTGCATCGATGAAACGGTCAAATATAAAGCGGCACTTCGATATGCACCATGCTTCATTTGCATCGAAATATCCAGCGGGGGACAGCAGGAAAAGGGCATGCGAGGAGCTACAGCGGAGAGTGCAGACGAGTCAGCAGCAACTACGTGTGTGGACCAAGCAAGGTGACGGGAATTCCGCTAGCTTTGCGGGGGCTTTGGCAATAGTAAGGAATGGAAAGTCATTCACAGATGGCGAGTATGCCAAAACATTCATGCTTGATGTGGCCAATGAACTGTTTGATGACTTCCCAAATAAAGACAAGATAATCAAACGAATAAAAGACATGCCCCTGTCAGCAAGAACTGTGCACGATCGTAGCATCATGATGGCAAATCAAGTCGAGGAAACACAAATTAAGGACATAAACGCCGGGACATACTTTTCTCTCGCGTTAGATGAGTCAACAGACGTTAGCCATCTATCTCAGTGCAGTATCATTGCCAGGTATGCTGCAGGTGACACACTGCATGAGGAAAGCTTGGCTGTTTTGCCAATGAAAGGGACAACAAGAGGAGAGGATTTATTCATGTCTTTCATGGAGTTTGCTAAAGAAAAAAAACTACCGATGGATAAACTTATTTCTGTCTGTACTGATGGTGCACCCTGTATGTTGGGGAAGAACAAAGGATTTGTAGCGCTTCTCCGTGAACATGAAAAGAGAGCCATCCTAAGTTTTCATTGCATCCTGCACCAGGAGGCGCTTTGCGCTCAGACGTGTGGCCAGGAGCTTGGCGAGGTGATGTCTCTGGTCATTCGAGTGGTCAACTTTATTGTTGCCCGAGCTTTAAATGATCGCCAGTTTAAAGCTCTGTTAGAAGAAGTTGGGAATCATTATCCCGGTCTGCTTTTACACAGCAACGTGCGTTGGTTGTCAAGGGGGAAGGTGCTCAGCCGTTTTGCAGCTTGCCTGAGTGAAATCCGGACTTTTCTTGAAATGAAAGGCGTCAAGCATCCTGAGCTAGACAACACTGACTGGCTCCTGCAGTTTCACTATCTCGTGGACATAACTGGCCATCTGAACCAGCTCAATGTGAAAATGCAAGGTATTGGAAATACAATCTCATCCCTTCAACAAGCAGTGTTTGCATTTGAAAGCAAGCTGGAAGTCTTTCTCAGGGACATTGAAACAGGTCGTCTTCTGCACTTTGAAAGACTGCAACAATTTAGAGATGCATGCTTAGCAAGTGACTCCACTCAACATCTGGATCTCCAGCAGCTAGCTGGCTTTACGTTCAATCTCCTGCAGTCATTCAAAGCACGTTTTGGAGAATTTCGTGCACGCACTGGTCTTTTCAAGTTCATCACTCATCCACATGAGTGTGCAGTGGACAAAATCGACCTGACATGCATCCCCGGGGTCTCTATCGGAGACTTTGAGCTGGAAGTTGCTGACCTGAAGGCATCAGACATGTGGATGAGTAAGTTCAAGTCACTTAATGGAGAGTTGGAAAGTCTTGCGCGACAGCGAGCAGAGCTGGCGAGGGAACACAAGTGGACAGAAATGAAAAATCTTCAACCTGAAGACCAGCTGATTCTTAAAACTTGGAACGAGCTTCCTGTGACATACCACACAATGCAGCGTGTGAGTATTGCCGTATTGACCATGTTTGGCTCTACATATGCATGTGAACAGTCTTTCTCGCATATGAGGAACATTAAGACCAGCCTACGCTCACGTTTAACTGATGGAAGCCTCAACGCCTGCATGAAGCTCAACCTCACCACATATGAACCAGACTACAAGGCCATCAGCAAAACCATGCAGCACCAGAAGTCGCATTAAAAGTAAGACATATTTAATTTATTATACGTTAAAAATACTATATGGCTCTCAATGAAATATATTTAGAAATATTTGGCTTTTATGGCTCTCCCAGTCAAAAAGGTTCCCGACCCCTGGTTTACAAGATGGTTGTGAGACCAGCTATGTTATGTGGTTTGGAGACAGTGGGACTGACGAAAAGACAGGAGGCGGAGCTGGAGGTGGCAGAGTTGAAGATGCTAAGATTTTCACTGGGAGTGATTATATTAAAGGGACCGCTCAAGTTGGACGGTTTGGAGACAAAGCAAGAGAGGCAACATTGAGATGGCTTGGACAAGTGTGGAGGAGAGATGCTGGGTATATTGGGAGAAGGATGCTGAATATAGAGCTGCCAGGGAAGAGGAAAAGATGAAGACCAAAGAGGTTTATGGATGTGGTGAGGGAAGACATGCAGGTGGCTGGTGTGACAGAGGAAGATGCAGAAGACAGGAAGAAATGGAAACGGATGATTCGCTGTGGCGACCCCTAATGGGAGCAGCCGAAAGTAGTAGCAGTAGATATATACACACACATTTTATATGAGATGAAAGATTTTACATGATATATGCAATGCATGATAAATTTGGCTACAACATACAAATTTTTCATTCATGGATATAGCTGGAGGATATAAGACATCAAATAAAATATTAAATAAAATTAAGGTAAAATATAGTAACTAAATATGCCTTTGCACACTGGGTACCTGTATATATATAACAACGGACACTTAACTCCAAAAGTGAGCAGGCTTCTATTTTGACCATTGTTTTATAGGCATCAGAGTAATTCCAATAATGGGTCAAGGTGCATTACAAGACTAAGTGAGGTCAAGGTGCAGAGACTAAATGAACTAGTAAGGATTATCCTGTCACTCAGGTATCGAGGTGAACATCTGCTATCCAGGCCAAGTCACATCCTGTTAGTGGATACGGAAACATCAATGCCACTGTATGTAAAAAAGAGATTCTGAGTGCAAACTAGTTAGTGATACCAAGTATCAATCAAAGTCATTATTTTGCTGAACTATGTAGATGATTGGTTTGGTGTCAGTGGATAAAATGACAGATGCAATCAATCTTCTCTACTAGAAAGATCTAATATATGCAATAAGATACTCTACTTTAGTTAATGACATGTGAAACGACATTGGGCCTCATTCATCAATCCTTCATATGTAGAAATCTGTTCTTACACACCCATGGAATTTTTTAGCCTTGAAATTTGTCAAAGAGACCAGTGTAAACCTGGGTAACCAATGTAGAACCTGGGTAACCCCTGAATTTAGACACCAGTTGGCTAACACTGACATCTTTGCAGGCCTGGGTGATTGCTCTTGACAGATGTTAGGGGGAATGAATTACAAATAATCATCTGGCTTTGCTTCTGACTGTAAGACAATCTTGAGAGCTAAAAAAATGCATGGTTTGTAAGAACAAATTTGTACGCACAATTGATGAATAAGGCCCATTGATTTTAGTAAGAGCGACATTATCTGATGCACAGTTTTGGTCTGTAGCTATGAAGTTCATCATTAAGCATAATGTACCTGTGGCCATGTTTCAATGTAGGGGATATACATTCTCAATCTAGTCTCCACAGCATCCCTTAGAAACTCAGCAGTCTTCTTTGGTCTGGGAAAGAGTCTGCAGTTAGCACATGGTACTGAAAATGACTTATGATTACATGCTCTTAAACAGTGGGTGAAAGCATGAGAAAGACTTAAACAGCAAGCTGTATGTGGTTGTGTATGTGCATACATACTCTGCCTGCCCCAGCTGGATCTGGTTGTGTTGTTCAGCTAGTATCTCTGTCAATTGTGAATTGCACTGGGCAATGAAATGTAGAACCAAGTCCCCAGACCCATTATAGAACATACCAGTCGATGCTGAGGAAAGGCCTACGGTCTGGAACGAAAAAAAAACCCCAAAAAAAACAGTATGTTAGAAAGAGTCCCCGGATCGGCAGAGGGGGTGGAGCAGCAACCGGGGACGGCTCGGAAGAGTGAGGTAATTGGCCAAGTACAATTGGGGAGAAAAAGGTGAGGGAGTCAAGAAAGACAGAGGGGTAGTACAAAAAATTGCTGGATAATAAATTTAACACAGATCCTCTGAACTCCCCAAACCCTCAATATTTAGCATTTCAAATATAGCAATAACTGCATGCACTCACAAAACCAAAGCCTACTTCTTAATGGCTGGATCACCAATTTAGGCAGGTTTTTTTTTGAGAAATATGCAAACCTCTGCCCCGGATGCAATAGCTTCCATTGACCATCCATGTTGTGGTACAAAAGCCAATGCAGCTGTTAAGATGCGGGCTTGCAGTTGTTCCTCGGTCTCATACTCCTCTCCCTGCTCTCCACTCTGGTCTTGATAACTAAGTCAACAAAAGGCAATTCAACATTAATATAACGCAAACTGAGACAATATGAGGTGAAAGCAACCATTTAAGAACCTGTTAACATTAAAATGATCATAAACACATCAGAGGCCATTGTATAAATAGTAGGTAATGATTCATTTTAAGTTTACTGTTGTAGGAATGTGTATTTTATTCCAGGTGTCATTATAATTTGTTTGTCAAGATTAGAACACTACAAGTGAGTATGTCGTCTTTGTTTACAACCTAGCCAGTGACATAACATCCTGTCCTAACCATTGCCTGTGCATTTAAGTGATTTCACAGGTTTCCAACCACCGCATGAAAAGATGTGGTATAACCCATTCTATTATAGACGCTTGGTGGAGATTTGGAATAATGAACAAACAACTTGTTCATTCACCTGTCCTCGCTAGACAGTTGATGGTAGATAACAATACAGTTGTCCATGGCCTAGACCTAGAGCTTGGTAATAGTCATCATCTTCTGGTCTGACCTGATCAGGGATGTCAATATATAAACGCCAGAATATTGATAGCAATATATGGTGTTAACATGGGATGTAGTTTCTATTATGCCAAATTTGACCAAGATACCTGATGCTGACAGGTTGACTCAGTAAGTTCTGAAGTCTTAAAGTACTGAAATTTGGTCCTGACCTAGTGTTTGGCCTTGAAGCCTCCTCTGCCGTTTCTGTGTCCTGTTCAGGGGATTGAGCTTGGTAGTGCTCATGGTAGGTTGTGGATGAGGCGGTGGAGGAGGATGAAGATGTGAAGGTTTTGTCAGATTTAGAGTCATCTTGAAGTCTTGCTGCTGCACAGTGGAAGCCTGCTCTAAGGTTGCTACAGTGAGGACTTGTTGCTGTTGGTGCAGCAACCACTGTATGAAGGCAAGGATTTCATAAGACAAATCCAGCTGGTATTTGAATACTAATCTTGATTTAAGGCACAAAATGTTATCCACTACTAGACCACTCCTTCTTCATTAGCACAGGTAAAAAACACACAAGTAAAATATCCCTTGCAACAAAATGCTTACAAAGCTTTACAAAACAAGCTGGCTTACAGAGGGGAAGACGCCCCCCACTTAAAGGAACTTATTTACCATGGAAGCATCTCACACTCACACACACACACACACACACACACACACACACACACACACACACACACACGTTTGTTAGCTAAAACCTCTATGCCAGCAAACAATTATCAGTCGATTCGACTCACTTTCCAAGCTTTCTTCGTCATAATGTTGATTTATTATGTCCTTCATGATTGCCCTTTCTAACGCATGACATTGCTCGGTGGCTCACGTAAACATCAACTGAGCTCATTCCAAAACAATGCAAAAATGTAGTTACACACTTAAAGAGCAAACGAAAAAAAAGTTAACGTTATCAGTATAATACCACGCAGTGCACTGTGATTTCAGTGGAACACAGAACAAAACGACACTAACTTACCGCTACCGAGCCCTCGAAGTGCCCTTCCAGCACGTAGACCTCTCAGCAGCGCCGCCATATCCAGCCGTAGTGAAGACACCACGTCTTATTTAAGCGACTCGTCTTCTCGCCGCAGGTTGATTGCATCACTACTGAGAGCGTTCGGGCAAAGCGTTTCAGTAAGTACAGGCAGAACATTGATCTCATTCGATTAATTAAAGCAACTTAGCCGTTTGAAATCTATATCAAGACGCAAGTGCTGTTGCACCTCTTCGCCCGTGGGTCAGAAGTGTAGCACGCTTAAAGGTGGTAATAATTTTTTTAATGTAAGTTTTCGATTAGCGTAACTAGTTTTGATCTGCGTCACGGTATTCGCTGATGCGGTGCCCTTCACCTAGTTAGCCTACTAGCTATTCTTTTAGATAAAAAGAAAAAATATGAAGTTCTATACTATATATTTGTTCACATTGCAATTTTTGTCATTGTAGAATGAGGTGTTCGTTTGAGAATGAGGTATGGAGAGCTAATCGAAGCGTTATTATATTCTTCTAGAATGTTCCATGGGTCACTTTTTGTGGATCGAGTGTTCATTTTGATTGCGCGCCGTAACGACCAACTAATGCGAGTTTCGTCAGTGCACCGGCACTATTCCAGAGAAAACTATACATATAATACCAAAGCTGATTTTTTTTTATTCCCTAAAGCACTGCAATGATTGCCGAATGAATGTCATGTCCAGATTCTCTCATGGAACTGGCTGACCAGTGAATAACTGTTAATGTTTATTGGGTGATCAAACAATTCATCTGCGTTTGCCCACCAGCAGTTGCGGAATCATCGACCTGATATGGTCTGTTGGTTTGAAGAGATCTTCTCCATTCTTATAGGGTTTACAGAGAAATGGTGACTGGCTATTAAACAGGCAGTTATTCTGCTGAATCTTCAGTAAATGACCTATTCCCATCAGGACTAGTGTCCTTTCCCTTTCCAACTCAAACTTTTCAGAATTTGTGAACAAAACAGTGACGTGAATAATATGTTGTTCTTATGACTCCAATCTGAAAACTAATGACAAATCAAGTTTTTTGACAATTATAGTATTTTCCTTTCACAGAACAACCAGAGGGGAGCCAGTAAGCATACCGCAGTACTTTGCTCACCATTTCAAGCTGTTTACTGGTACTGCATGTATCAATTAAAATATATTTTTCAGTATGGGGTGGCATTCTGCCATCAGTGGAAATCTATAACATATTTCAGTGTCGAAATTACTTTCTGTATGGAAATAAGTATACCAACTTGAATGATTGTCTACTTTCTCCAGGAGGCCATGGCAGACCTTGGCATCAAAGCAGGAGATAAGGTGATGTTTGTGTGGTCTCAGCCCTCATCACCAGTCACCTTGAAAGAGTTGGCAGAGAACCTGAGATCGATTGTTGGTGCAGATGGCACAATGTCAGTGGAGAATATGGACAGACTACTGCTGTGTGAGTGACCCCTTGATAACAGCCAAGAGAGTGCTATGCTTTATGGATACCTATACATTTTGAAATTTGGTCAGTTATTTCCCCGTATAAGCCATTTCTCACACAGGAGGAAATATCTTATCTCTTAAAATAGCTTCTCCTTACCTGTACCCTCTTCTCCTCAGCCTCTCATGTAGATTCAACTTATGACTGGGTCCTGTCCTGCCTTCTCACTGAAAGCTCCCCCATCCATAGCTCGGAGACACTAGCAGAGATGGCCAGAGTCCTCAAGCCTGGTGGGAAGCTAGTTCTGGAGGAAGCAGTCACAGGTGAGAGTGACAGTGGAGAGACCAAACCTACTAATATACACTCCTTATCAAGTCTTTAATTCAGCATTGGGGATGTATCAAAATTTCAAGTGTATCATTTTGGGCTCAAATAAGCACTTTTGGCTATTGGCAGAGAGTAGTAATGCTCTTAATGTTGACCAAAAATCATTTATCTAATCACATTTTGATTAGTATGCCTGATAGTGATATTTAGTGTGATGTTTTCTTTGCTATCCTCTGCTCCTTCCTCAAACTGTTTAGCTTACATCAAGCAATGTCTTTCATTCCTCTTGCACTGTATATGAATAACTGCCCTGATAGCCTCATGTTAGTGAAAATATTAGCAGTATGGGGCTATTTTACTATTTATTAAATGGAAAACTAAGAAGCTGTTATCCCAGAAAGTTGAATCTGTTTATACACTACCGTTCAAAAGTTTGGGATCACATTGAAATGTCCATATTTTTGAAGGAAAAGCACTGTACTTTTCAATGAAGATAACTTTAAACTAGTCTTAACTTTAAAGAAATACACTCTATACATTGCTAATGTGGTAAATGACTATTCTAGCTGCAAATGTCTGGTTTTTGGTGCAATATCTACATAGGTGTATAGAGGCCCATTTCAAGCAACTATCACTCCAGTGTTCTAATGGTACAATGTGTTTGCTCATTGGCTCAGAAGGCTAATTGATGATTAGAAAACCCTTGTGCAATCATGTTCACACATCTGAAAACAGTTTAGCTCGTTACAGAAGCTACAAAACTGACCTTCCTTTGAGCAGATTGAGTTTCTGGAGCATCACATTTGTGGGGTCAATTAAACGCTCAAAATGGCCAGAAAAAGAGAACTTTCATCTGAAACTCGACAGTCTATTCTTGTTCTTAGAAATGAAGGCTATTCCATGCGAGAAATTGCTAAGAAATTGAAGATTTCCTACACCGGTGTGTACTACTCCCTTCAGAGGACAGCACAAACAGGCTCTAACCAGAGTAGAAAAAGAAGTGGGAGGCCGCGTTGCACAACTGAGCAAGAAGATAAGTACATTAGAGTCTCTAGTTTGAGAAACAGACGCCTCACAGGTCCCCAACTGGCATCTTCATTAAATAGTACCCGCAAAACACCAGTGTCAACATCTACAGTGAAGAGGCGGCTGCGGGATTCTGGGCTTCAGGGCAGAGTGGCAAAGAAAAAGCCATATCTGAGACTGACCAATAAAAGAAAAAGATTAAGATGGGCAAAAGAACACAGACATTGGACAGAGGAAGACTGGGAAAAAGTGTTGTGGACGGATGAATCCAAGTTTGAGGTGTTTGGATCACAAAGAAGAACGTTTGTGAGACGCAGAACAAATGAAAAGATGCTGGAAGAATGCCTGACGCCATCTGTTAAGCATGGTGGAGGTAATGTGATGGTCTGGGGTTGCTTTGGTGCTGGTAAGGTGGGAGATTTGTACAGGGTAAAAGGGATTCTGAATAAGGAAGGCTATCACTCCCATTTTGCAACGCCATGCCATACCCAGTGGACAGCGCTTGATTGGAGCCAATTTCATCCTACAACAGGACAATGACCCTAAACACACCTCCAAATTGTGCAAGAACTATTTAGAGCAGAAGCAGGCAGCTGGTATTCTATCGGTAATGGAGTGGCCAGCGCAGTCACCAGATCTGAACCCCATTGAGCTGTTGTGGGAGCAGCTTGACCGTATGGTACGCAAGAAGTGCCCATCCAACCAATCCAACTTGTGGGAGCTGCTTCTGGAAGCGTGGGGTGCAATTTCTCCAGATTACCTCAACAAATTAACAGCTAGAATGCCAAAGGTCTGCAATGCTGTAATTGCTGCAAATGGAGGATTCTTTGACGAAAGCAAAGTTTGATGTAAAAAAAATCTTATTTCAACTACAAATCATTATTTCTAACCTTGTCAATGTCTTGACTCTATTTTCTATTCATTTCACAACATATGGTGGTGAATAAGTGTGACTTTTCATGGAAAACACAAAATTGTTTGGGTAATCCCAAACTTTTGAACGGTAGTGTATGTTCACTTTAAGTGGGAGAAACGTTTCATAAACTCACCTAAGTGACTTCATCAGTTTCAGCTAGGGCTGAACGATTTGGGAAAATAATCTAATTACGAAATTTTTTTAGACAAAATTGTGATTTACATTGAGTATGCAAATTTTTTTTCAAAGTTCATTATCTTCTGTGTTATCCATTAAACACAGCAATAAATCATTACAGTACGACCAACACAACAGTCAGCATATAAACTGCTCTTTCCTGTAGGCCAGGCCTGCGTGTTATGATAACATGAGAAGAGTTGATGCATGAATTGATATGAATAACATCTTCATTTAACTATTTAATTGTAAAAAGAAAAACCTTCAATCACAGTAGAATATTGACTGAGTTAACTTTAAGCTTTGTAAACATGTAATGTAATAACATGTTTACAAAGCCCTAGCTTTATAAACATGTAATTATATTGATGAAATATGTAATTTTATGTAATACATAATTACATATTTCAAGAAGAGGGAGGAACTCAGGGTGACATACAAGAGTGGAGTAAAGTGCACACAGGTGGACTATATCTTATTTAGAAGGTGTGATCTAAAAGGGATTGGAGATTGCAAGGTGGTGATGGGGAGAACTTTGCTAGGCAGCATCGGATGGTGGTCTGAAGGATGACTTGGAGACCAAGAAGATGAAGCGAGTGAAGGCAGAGCCAAAGATCAAATGGTGGAAGTTGAAGAAGGAAGACTGTTGTGTGGAGTTCAGGGAGGAGTTAAGACAGGCGCTGGGTAGTAGTGAAGAGATGCCGTATGGCTGGGCAGGCACTGTAGAAATAGTGAAGGAGACAGCTAGGAAGGTGCTTGGTGTGTCATCAGGACAGAGGAAGGAAGACAGGGAGACTTGGTGGTGGAATGAGGAAGTACAGCAAATTATACAAAGGAAGAGGTTGGCAAAGAAGAAGTGGGATAGTCAGAGATGAGGAAAGTAGACAGGAATACAAGGAGATGCAGCGTAAAGCGAAGAGAGAGGTGGCAAAGGAAAAGGCGTATGGTGAGTTGTAGGACAGGTTAGACACTAAGGAAGGAGAAAAGGACTTGCACCAATTGGCTAAACAGAGGGACAAAGCTAGGAAGGTTGTGCAGCAAGTTAGGGTGATTGAGGATAGAGATGGAAGTGTACTGACAGGCGAGGAGAGTGTGCTGAGAAGGTGGAAGGAGTACTTTGAGGGGCTGATGAATGAAGAAAATCGGAGAGAGAGAAGGTTGGATGATGCAGGGATAGTGAATCAGGAAGTGCAGTGGATTAGCAAAGAGGAAGTGAGGGAAGCTATGAAGAGTAGAAAGGCAGTTGGTCCTGATGACATACCTGTGGAGGCATGGATATGTTTAGGAGAGTTGGCAGTGAGGTTTTTAACTAGATTGTTTAACACAATCTTGGAAAGTGAGAGGATGCCTAAGGAGGGGAGAAGAAGCATGCTGGTAGCGATTTTCAAGAACAAGGGCGATGTGCAGAACTATAGCAACTACAGAGGTATAAAGTTGATCAGCCACAGCATGATGATATGGGAAAGAGTAATAGAAGCTAGGTTATGAGAAGAGGTGACGATTACCAAGCAGCAGTATGGTTTCAAGCCACGAAAGAGCACCACAGATGCGATGTTTGCTTTGAGACTGTTGATCGAGAAGTATAGAGAAGGCCAGAAGGAGTTACATTGTGTCTTTGTAGATTTAGAGAAAGCATACGACAGGGTGCCGAGAGAGGAGGTGCGGTATTGTATGAGGAAGTCGGGAGTTGCAGAGAAGTATGTAGGAGTGGTGCAGGATATGTATGAGGGAAGTGTGACAATGGTGAGGTGTGCGGTTGGAATGACAGATGGGTTCAAGATGGAGGTGGGATTACATCAAGGATCAGCTCTGAGCCCTTTCTTGTTTGCGATGGTGATGGACAGGTTGACGGGCGAGATCAAACAAGAGTCTCTGTGGACGATGATGTTTGCGGATGACATTGTGATCTGTAGCGAGAGTAGGGTGCAGGTTGAGGAGAGCCTGGAGAGGTGGAGGTTTGCACTGGAGAGAAGAGGAATGAAAGTCAGTACGAGCAAGACGGAATACCTATGCATGAATGAGAGGGAGGACAGCAAAATGGTGAGGATGCAAGGAGTAGAGGTGGTGAAGTTATATGAGTTTAAATATTTGGGGTCAGCTGTCCAAAGTAACGGGGAGTGCAGAAGAGAGTGCAGGCAGGGTGGAGTGGGTGGAGAAGCGTGTCAGTGATTTGCGAAAGAAGGGTAGCAGCAAGAGTTAAAGGGAAGGTTTACAAGATGGTTGTGAGACCAGCTATGTTATATGGTTTGGAGACAGTGGCACTGATGAAAAGGCTGGAGGTGGCAGAGTTGAAGATGCTAAGATTTTCATTGGAAGTGATGAAGAAGGACAGGATTAGGAATGATTATATTAGAGGGACTGCACAAGTTGGACGGTTTGGAGACAAAGCAAGAGAGGCAAGCTTGAGATGGCTTGGACATGTGTGGAGGAGAGATGCTGGGTATATTGGGCAAAGGATGCTGAATATAAAGCTGCCAGGGAAGAGGAAAAGAGGAAGGCCAAAGAGGAGGTTTATGGATGTGGTGAGGGAGGACATGCAGGTGGCTGGTGTGACAGAGGAAGATGCAAAAGACAGGAATAAATGGAAAGGGATGGTCCGCTGTGGTGACCCCTAACGGGAGCAGCCAAAAGTAGTAGTAGTAGAAGTAGTACTAGAAACATTTAATATAATTATCATGACTTAACTTTTTAATAAAATCTGAAAAAGGAATAACAAAACACTGCAGAACTGGCCTGATGTGAACATTAATATGAAAATAAGTATGACTCGTACTGATCTCCAGTCAGTAACAGTAACAAATCACACAAACTAAAGTGTATAAACATAAAAAAATAACAAATCTGTCGCTCTACCACTCTAAAAATATTTAGATAACTCAAAGTTGTTGTAATAAACATGTAATATATAAACATGTGGATTGTACTTTTTAATAAAATCTAAAAAGAAAAAAACACTGTGAACATTAATATAAATATTAATCTTACTGATATCCAGTCAGTATTATGATTCTGCCAGCCACTACGTCGTCTTACTGTATCCAGGGATTAAAGTTCTCCATCAGTTTGACGTATTTCCATCATTTTGTCCGAGGAGGGGGAAAAGAGGGAGAGCAAGAGAGACTGTGTGTGTGTGTGTGTGTGTGTGTGTGTGTGTGTGTGTGTGTGTGTGTGTGTGTGTGTGTGTGTGTTAACTAATGACACTGAGTTGCACATGGAACGTGTGACACAGCTGCGGAATAATAACAGCGTCGCTGAACTGTAACTTAACGGATTAAACAACGGAATTTGACATGACGGAATGACAACAGTACGATTGCTTATCTTGTGGTTGAATATTCACTTAGCGAAAACGAGTTAACAGCAACATAAAAACAATGGACAGATAGATGGTTTGTTGGTTTAGCCGGCCAGCTGGGTATAGGTAGTGGCTGGCCACACATTGCATTTGGCAAGTTCATGTTAGTTCATGGTTTAACCTACCAAAAACGGAAACAATCATGCACTGTGGGTTAATTTGTTCCTTAACGCTGCCATCTTTATTAGCCATGGACTCAGTTTTCATGAAAGACGGCTCTGATGTGTCGGAAATAGACAACACGGTTAAAAATAAATGGAGATGGGCTTGGCTCACTGAAATGGGGGAGAACGGCCAACCCTCTAGCTCGTGGTGCAAAAAAATAAAATGGTGAGGTGTGTGTTATTGCACGGTATGCTACAAGAAACTGCTGAATGGCAGTAATGGGGAAAAAAGTGCTTGCTCGCCATCAGTCAGATGCGTTTCACAAGGCTGCACTTCGTGCTCTCCAGAACACCTCCTCACTGCCTGGTGCAACAACCACTACAACGGAGGTGCAACAATCCATGGCCGACAGGTATGTGCAACCATAAAGTGCACAATATGTTCGTTTATAGCAGAACATGACCTGTCACTGACTATCGCTCAACCACTGGTCAATGTTATTCAAGCGGCTGCAGATGACAAGCCCACACTGTCAAGACTGATCATTTCCAATGCACACGCACAATACCTGTGCATGCACGGTATCGCTGCACATAGGAAAACTGAACTGGCAAGTAAATTGGAAACAAATGTTTTCGTTAAATGCAGATGAGGCAACAAATGGGAACACGGACAGGATCTTAAATGTTCTTGTTCGCTGCTTTGATGAGGACATGGGGAAGGTTCTAACCCAGCACCTGGCCTCAAGAAAAGTCAACATAATGGATGCCTCAACCCTCACTGAAGAATTGACTGACATTCTCCAGTCATACAGCCTAAACTGGACTCAGGTTGTTACTATACTGATGGACAACTGCAATGGAATGAGGGGGGAAAGGTCTGGAGTGGAATGAGTCCAAGGGGCATTCAGGAATCAGTCCAAGGGGCATTCTACACCTTAGCCAAAGCCCTGCCAAATGATGTGAAATCTGAGGAGCTGGGTCAACTGGATGACGAGGTGCGAGCCTACCAGATTGACTCAGACCTAGGAGCACAGGCCAGATGCTTTGAGGAGAATGCTGCATGAATCGATGTTGACTGGTGGAGTAAGATCTTTGCCTGTAAGACGCCCGAAGGAAGGATGAGATTTCCTATCTTGGGGAGGTTGCTAAAGGCTCTTCTGTCAGTGTTCACTGGCCCTCGTATTGAATTAGATTAGATTAGATTAGATAAAATAAGATTAGATTGTTTTATTAGCCACACGACCAAGGCCGGTGGAATTAGTTTTTGGTACACAAACTCTGCAGCACAATACATACATGGACAACAACAGACACTTTAGATTAGATTAGATAAAATAAGATTAGATTGTTTTATTAGCCACACAACCAAGGCCGGTGGAATTAGTTTTTGGTACACAAACTCTGCAGCACAATACATACATGGACAACAACAGACACTCCACATATTATCATGAACAATACAGTTACACAATAACAGAAATAAACATATCACACATAACAATTAGGTGAATGTTGGCATTTATGCCAATGGTGTGTGAGGAGGGACTATAGGGATGAATTCAGAGTCCTGATGGCGAGGGGAAAAAAATTGTTTGTGAAGCATTTAGTCTTAGTGGACAATGACCTGTAGCGCCTCCCTGAGGGAAGGAGCCGGAAGAGGTGATGAGCAGGATGTGAGGGGTCGGAGATGATCTTTTCTCGCTTTACAGTCCGGTTAGTATGTAGAGATTCAGCTGAGGGGAGTGGGTTGCCTATGATTTTGGATGCCTTGTTGACAATCTGCTGCCGTTTTTTCCGTGTTTGACTGTCTGTGCCACCGTACCATACTGTAATAGAAGATGTTATGATGGACTTGATTGGAAAAAGCTGAGACTTCTTTGCCTTTTCCGCAGAGGACTTTGCACTTTGAGGCTTCAAAACGATTTCAGTACAGGACCTGTTGTATTGTGTAAATTGCGTAAACACAGCATCCATTGCACATTGTCCGTCTTGGGAGAGAGATTCCTCCTCTGTTGCTCTCCCTGAGGTTTCTTCCTATTTTTTCTCCCTGTTAAAGAGTTTTTTTAAGGGAGTTGTTCCTTATCCGATGAGAGGGTCTAGAGACAGGATGTTGTGTTGCTGTTAAGCCAACTGAGGCAAATTTGTAATTGTGATATTGGGCTATACAAATAAAATTGATTTGATTTGACCTGCCAGATTTAAAAACAACAAACAAAAAAACAGCCGTTAGTTTTGCAATCAGGGATGTGTGTGTGTGTGTAATATTGTCAGTATCATGTTCAAGAATGTTATTATTAGACTTTATCTCAACTTGGTTATATATTGCTGACTTCCATTTCAGTCTTCAGTTGGGTCTAAATTGCAGGGATGTTGTCTGCACTGATGTACTGTGTTCTGTACCTCAGGTCCAGAAATGACGCAATGTCCAAAACCTCCGTGGTGTCAGTCGCTGTGTTTGTCATTGAGGTATGTCAGGACCTTGGTTTTAATCGACCTAGACAGGTCAGTGTCCTCATCATCTTCAGCCAGGACTGATGTGGCCAGAAGATGGAGAACTGGCCTGAGGTAGGAGATGCTGACATACTCCTCTCCAGAAAGAGCATCAGTAAATTCCTGGAGAGGATGTAGCACCTTTTGAATGGACTCTAACGTGTTAGAGTCAAGTCGGGACAAAGGGACATGTATTTCAATTGCTAGACAATACCTGGGATATGGCCCTGGTCTGTCCCAGCGTCATTTCTTTGGATCCCCATCTTGCTGGGCACTCAGTTATGAGGGTGTGCTCAGGAAGAGTTCCCTCTGTGTCTCAGTGATTGCTACCTTCTTCTTCCAACTGTGGGAGAAGTGCCCCACCAGCTTCTTGCACAGCCCTGTTGCTCTTGTCATTTTTCCATCTCATTTTCTGAAAGAAAAAAAAATTGTACTTTGTGGAGTTAGAAAACAACGAGACAGGAGACGTGAGAGTAGACGTAGTCGAGGTAGTTTACTAGCTCCAACTTTACATGTCATATATTCGACAACGACACTGAACTCTCTGGACCGGAAGCGGAAGTGCATTCTCTCTTAGGTGAATGTCTCTAGTTATATAGATGTGGGTCACCACAACTTCATACAATTTGAGTGTTATTAGGTTTTTCCATTGCATTTTTTGAAAAAAAAAATGGTGTGCTTGAAGTTGAGTGTTATCAGGCTATCACACACACACACACACACACACACACACACACACACACACACACACACACACACAGCTATATTAGAAAATCATTCAACCGTTCTGTTCTTAATCATTCACATTCTATTATTCTCTCACTCTATCTCTCCTTCTCTCACACACAGAACACACACACACAGTAGCTACATTAGAAAACAATCATTCATTCAACCATTCTGTTCTTTATTTCACGTTCTCTTCATCTCTCACACACACCACACACACACACACACACACACACACACACTCACAAATACTGGAAAAAAAAAACCTTACCAATGGCAAGATGTAATCTCTGGCCGAAACACTGGAGCCTAGTCCACTCATTAAGCTGTGCTGCCTTCACCATGTTCGATGCATTGTCCGTTGTTAGGCAGACATGGTTTTTTTCATCGACATCCCAGCTGGCTAGCCCTTCTCTCAGGCTGACTGCAATGTTCTCCCCAGTGTGGTCATCTGGGAAGTAAAGAGTCTGAAGACAGTGAGCTTTGAGGTCGAATTCTTCATTGATGAAATGCACGGTCAGACTCTGATAGGGTTCCGCTGTATGGCTTGACCACATGTCTGTGGTAGTAGCAAAAACTCCACTGTTTATAGTGCCACTGCGACTCTGCCTGCATGTTTTCTATAGTTCCGATATGGCAACCTGGCTAAAATATGTGCAGGATGGCATGCTATACAGTTTATCCAATGTCTTTACCAAAGCTGTAAACTTGGCCTTAGTCATCATGTTGAGGGGTGTCATATCTTTTGCTATGAACTCCGCTATCACCTGAGTAATTTTGCGTTGCCGTTTTGAATCTCATTCATATGGAGATATGCTCTCGAACATTTCGGTCAGTGATCCCTGCTGGGTGGTATTCGGCCTACTTGACACATTAGTGATCGGGTTTTTAGCCATGCGATTGTTATACATGGCCTTGTGATGCTTTCTTTTTCTAATACTTTTTATTTTTAACAGCATTTAAAATACAAACAAACAAAGTACAGAACAAGAGGTCTTGTTTGTTATCATCCAACACCAAAGACAGATATACAGGTACAGGTCATCACACAGGGATTTCAGCAATGTTGCCTAATGGGAAAGAAGAGAGAGAGAAAAAAACCCTAATTAACAAGTTTCCCTTAAGTAGCAATCCCATTTTTTTCCAGTATTTTTTCCCTTTGTCCTTCTTTAGACGAAGGGCGAAAGTCATCTTTGTGATGCTTTCTTAAATGCTGGAACAGGCTTGTGGTGTTGCCCCGGGTTGTAGCTACGGTAGTAAGGCACGTTCTACACAATACCTGACTGTGCAGCATCTTCTTTCCTAAATCCAAAATATTGTCCAGACAACCGATGTATGGCTCCTCTTTTGACACGAAAGTCACCTTTTCAGTGTTCAGTTCTGCCGAGGCCATTTTCACAAGATAGTAATGTTACTGCTAGAATCAAAGCGTAGCATGACAAGTTGTTTTTTTTTTTTTTCCATTTCATATGAGCATAGGGTAGCGTGCGTGTACATGAACTCCACATGGCCACGTGTTTCAAACCCTCTGGTTGGATTGTGTAACATTAAAAAAAGAACTTATTTTATTTTTCAATCGCAGCCTTTGCGATTTGAAAATTATGTTCTATTACATTGCGATGTCAGTTTGAATTCGATTAATCATTCAGCCCTCGTCTCAACTGACTGCAGGTGTCCCCAACTTTATAAACAGCACAGCTGAATAATGACTGAAACCAACACAGTTGCGTCACAACTGAACCAGCGATTGGTTTCATTGTGAATTGTTGTGATCATTAATTAAGAGTTAAAATGGCCGCATGTGGTATTCAGAGCGTTGGGGAATAGCTGTAATCACAGCAATGTAAGATGGTGACGGATTTATTCTTAGCGCCCCCCCCCCGACAGTTCAGGGATGTTCTTTCCCTTTTCACATATATGGCCTCTTTTGACTCCCCGTTCAAACCAGCGTTCCTCCCTATCAAGAATGTGCTCATTCTCATCCCTGAAAGAGTGGCCACTGGCCTGTAGATGGGTGCGGACTGCGGAGTCCTGGCCTGACGAGATAGCTCTTCTGTGTTGTGCCATCCTCTTCACCATAGTATGTTTGGTTTGCCTGATGTACAATTCATGGCAATCCTCCCGGCACCTAACAGCAGTCATTATATTGCTCTGACGCAACTGTGCTGGTTTTGGTCGTTGTGCACCTGTGCTGTTTATAAGATTGGTGATAACTGCAGTTAGCTGAGACTGACGAAGTTACTTAGATGAGTGATGAACCGTTTCTTCCAGTAAATGTTGTGTCCACATGAACTAATTCAGCTTTCTCGGATTTCCTTACCTCGATTATTGAGCATGCATTAAGACATAAGCAACTGTTGGTAAAAGCTGTTTTGCTGAATTATCAAAAAAAAAAAAAGGGGGGGGGGGTTCACCTGCGAAGAACTTTTCTGCCCTGAGCTGAATGTACCATCTGACAACATGATGCCTATCAGCGTGCTGATTACAATACAACTTCATGTCTGAGGAAAAAGACACACCCCTCCTAATAGTCCCATTCCAATCGAGGCCAGTCTTTGAAAATTCTAAACATTATTTGGAGTGATGTTCTTTGGAAATGGCTAAATGTTCTAGTGAATTGCAACTAATTTTATAAAAAGGTATGATTTTGAAATCACCAACATAAAAACTAGGGTTCAGTGTCAGCCAAAAATGGTCTTATATTGCTGTCCATTATTATTACAACTGAAAATTGTTAAAAACATGCTAAATGAGCATCCCTTTACCCCCTCGCTACTGCTTAATGATAATGATTCTGGTTCTGATATCATCTCTTTGACCGCTTTCTCTGTCTTTAAATCTTTCCCTAGGAATGGAAAGCCATATTGTGAGGACTTCTGAGAAGCTAATATCAGCTCTGAAGCTGTCTGGATTAACATCAGTTACAGAAGTGAGTGCATATGAATGCCCCATCCGATATTGCTTAACATAGTGAAACCACTCATGATATAGGCTGGTGTTGTGAATAATTTCAAGTTTACAAATAACCTGATAATATTAGGGCATTATTTAGAAATGTCTTATGGTACCCCTTACCTGTTTTTTTTCCACTTAGGTCACCAAAGGAGAACTGAGTCCAGAGGCGTTGAATGACCTCAGGACCACCACAGGTTATCAAGGAAACACACTGTCGAGGATTCGCGTGTCTGCCTCTAAGCCTGACTTTGAAGTGGGATCTTCCAGCCAGCTCAAACTGTCATTTGCAAAAACAACGCCTAAGCCAGGTAGATTTTAATGTGAATTCCTATGTTTTCTCTATTTGTGATACAAATTGTGTACAGTATGTGTTCACACATAAATAGTTTCCTCTGCCCACTTACTAACAGGGTGGAAATTTGACAAACTGGTTATTTCTAATACAAGTACCACTTTGACTTCAATAGACATTGTCAATACAGGCCAGTGGCACTGTAGACAGATAAATAGCCCTACCTGGCTCCCAGACAAAGTGTGAAGTTCCGTTTTCATTATTTTTCTTGTTGCTGAGATTTACTTTTTGCAAATATTCCTATTTCTTTTGTTTCACAGTGAAATCCAGTCTTGATCCCAAAATTGCCCAAATGTGGACTCTTTCAGCAAATGACATAGATGATGATGATGTGGTGAGTTAAGGAAGTGTAGTACTATGCACTTCCCCTATAAATGTACTGGAAGAGTAAACATCATTCGCCATAAGAATCAACTAAGATTGAGTTGTTTCAGCATTAACTGAACTTTATAGAACTGCTGATTTGCTCTTTTTCAAACAAAAACGTCCTACAAGGATATAGATACATCAACTGCTGCAGTGCTTACAAAGTTTTCTTCTCGCTGCACAAATTTGCATACATGTGCTGATACCTAACAAGCGTTCTCATCTGTCCCTGCTACCTTGTTTAGGACTTGCTGGATTCTGATGCCCTGTTGGATGAAGATGATCTGAAGAAGCCTGACCCAGCCTCTCTCAAAGCCCCCATCTGCGGACCAGGGGCTACCAAGAAGAAGGCCTGCAGGAACTGGTGAATACACTACAGTTACATACGGGGCTGCTGCTGGACATTTGGGTGCCCTAAGCGTAATTGTGTGGATGATTCTGTCTTAAAAACCCTCATAAAATTATTAACAGTTGCGAACATAGTGTGGCACCAAATACGACAGACCAATCTACCACAAAACAGGGTGAAATGCCCGCAAGAGGACACAAAGTAGGTACAAAATCGACTTCAACAACTCTCCCATTGACCAGTTCAGAGACTAGCACTGCAGCTATCATACATAACATATTAAGTGAGTTAAAAACAATGCTCAACTGCTCAGCAGTGTTCCTGGACATTCTTTTCTTTTTTTGTATCTGTAAAAGTGTAAGTGTAAGCTTATGGGTTAGAACGTTAATTTTTGGCAGATCTATAACTTTTTCTCCTCTCACTATACATAGTAGCATAATCCATTGGATAAAACAAAAGAAGTTAAAGAGTTTGATATTAAGATCACTTGTTGGAATGTACAGGGACTAAGAAAATTGTTAAAAGTAAAGCAAGTTATTAATAGAATAAAATATCTCAAATCTAAAATAGTGGTTTTACAGGGGACCAACTTGATTGTAACTGATATATAGTGCTATGAAAAAAGATGGCCAGGACAAGTATTTAACGCCTCTTATAACAGGCATGCTAGAGAGGTGGTCATCCTTATACATAGGTCAATAACATTTCAAATCACAAAAATTATTCAAGACCCATATGGCAGATGTATTATTGTTCAGGGTAACATTACATAAAGTGAAGTTGGTCAACATTTATGGCCCTAATGAAGATAACCCATCATTTTTTTGAGAAGCTTCTGATGGAGTTGTCCACCTTGGAGGGTCATTATATTATAGGCGGTTATCTCAACTGCACCTTAGATCAAGTGATGAATAGATAAAACAAGTGGATAATACCCATGTTAAAACTAGAAAAACAATAATGGAGTACATAAAAGCTCTAAGACTTGATATATGGAAAACACAAAATCCTAACATAAGAGAATATTCTTGCCATTCTAGCATTCACAAGACCTATTCACGCATTGATCATTTTTTGGTATTTGCGGAACTACTGTCCAATATTAACTGTTGAATATGACGGTATTCTAATAAGTGATCATGCAGCTATATCAATGGAGGTATATTTGGGTAAACTTAATCAAAGTCCTCCTCGCTAGAGGTTTCAAGTGCTCAGGCTACAGGATCTGGACTTGGTTTAATTCATTGAGACTATCCATCCATCCATTATCCAATCCGCTTATCCTGCTCTCAGTCATTGGGCGGCAAGCGGGTAGACACCCTAGACAGGCCCAAATTGATTGTTATTTTGAAACTAACAGAGACAAAACAATGGCTGGTGTTAGGTGGGAAGTATTTAAAGCTTATATACGCAAAATTATCTTAAGTTATATGAGCTTCAAGACCAGGCAACTCGATAAAGTAATTAAAACATTGGAGAGAGAGCTATACGAGAGTGATCATTTTGTAAAACAAAATAACCTAAATTTAATGAAAGCCAAATACAATAAATTAACAATGGATAAAGTGGCTAAAAGTATGTTATAGACAAAACAAAAATACTATGACCAGGGAGAGAAGGCAGGAAAGCTGTTGGCATGGTGGATTAACAAGATGCAGACCGAAAGGCCAATTAATAGTGTAAAGACACCATCTGGCAATTTAACATTGGACTCACTTGAAATGAATATCACCTTTAAAAAAATAAAAATAAAATAAATCAGAATGCACAGGACAAAAGCAGGAGCAGTCACTCTTTCTTGACCACTTAAGATTTCAGGCTCGTCAGAGGATGAAAGGAAAATACTTGACGGTCCATAGCCAGCATCAACAGTGGAAAAGCACCTGGTCCTGATGGAATACCAATAAAGTTCTATAAAAACTTAAAGGATAAGCTTGTGGAACCTCTGTTTATGGAATCATATAACAGAGGAATGCTTCCTTCCTCATTAAGACTGGCTATGATAACCTTAATATTAAAATCAGACAAACCAGCAACCAAATGCTTATCCTTTAGATCAATAAGCCTGAAATACTCTGCAAGGCATTATTGAAGAGATTAGAACAATATGTCCCTAAACTGGTCAGTGATGATCAAAATGGGTTTGTACTGAAAAAAGCAGGGTTTTCATAATATTAGAAGATGGCTGAATGTGCTACATGATACATAATGCAAAAGATACAGCACTGTTATCAATAGATGTCCATCAAGCATTTGACAGGATAGAATGGGACTATTTTTTAATGTTCTTCCTAGGTATGGATTTGATGAAATATTTCTTAAGTGGATGCGACTATTATACACAAACCCTACTGTAGAACTCTTGACAAACAACAACATATCAACACCTTTTACTCTACAACGATCAACCAGACAGGGTTGCCCACTCTCTTTTGCTCTTCACGTTAGCCATCGAATCGCTGGCCATGGCAATAAGAACATGAAGGAATATTGGGTATTACAATAGGAGGAGTAGAAAATCGAATTTCTTTACACTACCGTTCAAAAGTTTGGGATCACCCAAACAATTTTGTGTTTTCCATGAAAAGTCACACTTATTCACCACCATATGTTGTGAAATGAATAGAAAATAGAGTCAAGACATTGACAAGGTTAGAAATAATGATTTGTATTTGAAATAAGATTTTTTTTACATCAAACTTTGCTTTCGTCAAAGAATCCTCCATTTGCAGCAATTACAGCATTGCAGACCTTTGGCATTCTAGCTGTTAATTTGTTGAGGTAATCTGGAGAAATTGCACCCCACGCTTCCAGAAGCAGCTCCCACAAGTTGGATTGGTTGGATGGGCACTTCTTTGAGCAGATTGAGTTTCTGGAGCATCACATTTGTGGGGTCAATTAAACGCTCAAAATGGCCAGAAAAAGAGAACTTTCATCTGAAACTCGACAGTCTATTCTTGTTCTTAGAAATGAAGGCTATTCCATGCGAGAAATTGCTAAGAAATTGAAGATTTCCTACACCGGTGTGTACTACTCCCTTCAGAGGACAGCACAAAGCGGCTCTAACAAGAGTAGAAAAAGAAGTGGGAGGCCGCGTTGCACAACTGAGCAAGAAGATAAGTACATTAGAGTCTCTAGTTTGAGAAACAGACGCCTCACAGGTCCCCAACTGGCATCTTCATTAAATAGTACCTGTTAGAGCCTGTTTGTGCTGTCCTCTGAAGGGAGTAGTACACACCGGTGTAGGAAATCTTCAATTTCTTAGCAATTTCTCGCATGGAATAGCCTTCATTTCTAAGAACAAGAATAGACTGTCGAGTTTCAGATGAAAGTTCTCTTTTTCTGGCCATTTTGAGCGTTTAATTGACCCCACAAATGTGATGCTCCAGAAACTCAATCTGCTCAAAGAAGTGCCCATCCAACCAATCCAACTTGTGGGAGCTGCTTCTGGAAGCGTGGGGTGCAATTTCTCCAGATTACCTCAACAAATTAACAGCTAGAATGCCAAAGGTCTGCAATGCTGTAATTGCTGCAAATGGAGGATTCTTTAACGAAAGCAAAGTTTGATGTAAAAAAAATCTTATTTCAAATAAAAATCATTATTTCTAACCTTGTCAATGTCTTGACTCTATTTTCTATTCATTTCACAACATATGGTGGTGAATAAGTGTGACTTTTCATGGAAAACACGAAATTGTTTGGGTGATCCCAAACTTTTGAACGGTAGTGTATATGCTGATGATATCATCCTATTTTTGACTGCGTTAAAAGGGAGCGTTCCCGGCTTGATCAATCTTATTGAAACATCTGGGGGCTTCTCTGGATATGAAATAAAAAAATCCAACTCAGTACTTCTGCTTCTGAATAAAGAAGAAAGGCAGAAACTGGTGGTAGATACCCCATTTATAGTCATCAAAGAAGGTTTCAAGTACCTTGGTATTAAGATCTCTCCTGAGGTTAAGGGAATACACCCAGCAAACTATGACCCTCTGGTGGACACAGTAGTAGAAGCACTTAACCAGTGGTCTGATTTTCCAGTGTCAATGTTGGGACGTATAAATATCATAAAGATGTCAGTACATGGGGTGTCCGGGTGGCGTGGTGGTCTATTCCGTTGCCTACCAACACGAAAATCGGCAGTTCGAATCCCTGTGTTACCTCCGGCTTGGTAGGGTGTTCCTACAGACACAATTGGCCGTGTCTGTGGGTGGAAAGCCAGATGTGGGTATGTGTCCTGGTCGCTGCACTAGCGCCTCCTCTGGTCGGTCGGGGCGCCTGTTCGGGGGAGATGGGGAACTGGGGGGGAATAACGTGATCGTCCCACATGCTACATCTCCTTGGGAAAAAGCCTAACTGTCAGGTGAAAAGAAGCGGCTGGCGACTCCATATGTATCAGAGGAAGCATAGGGTAGTCTGCAGGGGGCAGGAGCAGAGATCGGGATGGCTTGGAAAAGTACGGTAATTGGCCAGATACAATTGGGGAGAAAAAATGTTAGAAAAAAAAGGACATTTTTTGTCATTACTACCAAAATTTTTGTATCTTTTCCAATCAATTCCACTCCCTATACCTAACACACTTTTTTTTATTTTTAAACAAACAACAGAATGCTTATCCGATTTATTTGCTGAGGCTTTATGATTACATTATCCTTTATTTCAGGACCCAACAATAGTAGGTCTGTAAATTAGTGTTTGGTCCTGAGACATTATTTAAGAAATTAGGCAGTATATTGTTTGTTACAATTAAACAGTTCTCTAAATGGGCATTATCTATGGAAAAATGCCATTAGAACATGCATTTTTACATGCACCATGAAGACTTCACTGCTTACAATGACTGTTGGTGTCTTTTAAGGAGCTACACAGGCCAAACTAAAAGATAATTAGTTTGATAAATGTAATGGAGATTGTGTGTGTGTGTGTGTGTGTTTTGTTTGTTTGTTTGTTTGTTTGTATAGCTCGTGTGGTCTGGCTGAAGAGCTGGAGCAGGGTAATGAAGGAGCCAAGACGACCAGTTTACCCAAGTCATCGTGTGGCAGTGTGAGTATAGCATCAGCAAAACTTTTCAGAATCCTCAGATTGAAACATTTACAATTTATGAATTATTTTAAAATCTGATAGGAATTGATTATATAACCTTTTACATTATATTTTAAATGATTGCAAGGTCTTCTACATGTGGTAGACTTGCATTTAAAATCTGACTGTAATCTGCATTCTATTTTCATATATCCTCATCAGTATATTTCCTATTTATTAGCAATTAAAACAAAACAGGCTTCTTTTTCTGTCCTACCTGGAGAGAAGGAACAGCTATGTGAGGATGGTGTTCATTGACTTCAGCTCAGCTTTTAACACAATCATACCCCAACACCTGATCGAAAAGCTGAGCCAGCTGGGCCTTAACACCTCCCCCTGCAACTGGGTGCTGGACTTACTCACGGGGAGGCCACAGTCAGTGCAAATTGGCAAGATAACCTCCAGGACCATCACACTGTGCCACCGGTGCTCCACAGGGCTGTGTGCTCAGTCTGCTCTTGTTCACCCTACTGACTCACAACTGCACAGCATCATCCACCTCCAACCTCATTATAAAGTTTGTTGATGATACCACAGTGTAGGGCTGGACGATTATGGTAAAAACCATAATCACGATTATTTTGATTGATATTGAATTCCCGATTATGAAACACGATTATTCATTGATTTGAAAACATGCGTTTATTGAACCATTAAAACACGATGACTTTGAACTTAAAATATAATTGAACTGAAAAACAAGAAATAAATTAAAATCAAGTAAAACAAATAAATAAATAATAGTAATATGTAAAAACAGCAAATGAAAATAAATATCCTCAACTATGCTTTAGTGCACTCATAGCCACAACCTACTGCAAAAACTACTTAACACGCTTTGTTATAATCAGAATCAATATTAAAACTGTTAACATGTAAACTATAATTTGAGGTAGTGGTGCACTTATGGCCAAACTGAGTATTCCAAGAAACACTACTAACACACATTGACCAAAAAAAAAAAATCACCTAGCTGCCAAGGCTTTTTTTTTCCAAACAAAAAAGTTGTAGCCAATTCTGCATCGATGTAATGCAACGTGAGGCTTATATACGGCTTCATCGTGCGGCTTGACCATAAATCCATTGTGGTGGCAAAATACCCTGCTGTAGAGACATCTTTTGCAACTTCAGCACGACATTTATCATACAGGGCAGGCAGTGCAACTCTGCTAAAATGTTTACACGATGGCAACACTTAACGCTTGTCCAAAGTGTTCACTAGTTTCTTGAACCCCGGGTTGCTGATTGCTGAGGGCACATGTCTTTAGCTAGCATGAATGTTACAGCATCTGTTATCTCTTGATGTCTCTGGGAGCTGGTGGGATATGCAGTGGCATTGTAGAGTGTCCTTAATAGAAGAATGTGTTGCGGTGGCACTGGTTGAAGTCGACAAGCTTTTACTTTTTTGTGTCTTTTGCTCCTTTATTGCTTCATCATAGACCACTTTGTGAGTGGCCTTCAGGTGATTAAACAAATTGGTCGTGTTGCTTTGGGGTGCAGACACGACCGTGTCACAAATCTTGCACACTATTTTAGTCTGTTCCAAAGCCGACTCCTCGAAACCAAAATGCTTCCAGACGACTGAATTGGTTTTACCTTTCTTTTCCACCAAAGGCCGCCTTTCTGCCATCTTCTAAATGTTGTTTCACTCAGACTGAAAAACACATGCCGTCCCTTCGACCTCTTAACACGAACGGGAAGAGTGAAACTGTTTGAGCTTTAGGGGAGGGGTGGGACACACAACTAGCTAGAAAAGACAGTTGCATTGCATTTACAGCAAAACCGAACACTGGCCTACATGCTGCAGCATGTGGCAGCATAATAATCTTTTTACTTCAATTATCTTGTTTTTATGATCGTGGGAAGCCAAAATCATAATTGAAATTGAAATTCGGTTAATCGTCCAGCCCTACCACAGTGATAGGTCTCATCAGCAACAATAATGAATCATCATACAGAGCGGAGGTGGATCAACTGGCGGCAAGGTGCAAAAACAATAGCCTCTCCCTAAATATAGGAAAAACTAAGGAAGTCATTATTGACTTTAGAAAGACCAGCGCCCACCATACCCCTCTGACCATCAATGGTATGGACATGGAGTCAGCAGTGTTAAGTTCCTGGGAGTTCACATCAGAGGACCTCTCCTGGTCCTCATGTCACTGTGCTCTCCAAGAAGGCCTAGCAGCATCTTCATTTCCTGTGGCGTCTGAAGAAGGCAAGTCTCCTCCCACCCATCCTCACTACATTCTACAAAGGCACCATAGAGAGCATTCTTACCAGCTGTATCTCTGCCTGGCATGTGAACTGCAAGGCCTCCGACCGCAAATCCCTCCAGTGGTTAGTGAAGACAGCTGGAAAGATCATAGGAACTGCTCTCCCATCCATCCAGGCCATCTTTGACGCACGGTGAACCCGGAAGGCTCTTAGCATCGTGAAGGACCCCACCCACCCTTCCCACATCCACTTTACCTTCCTATCCTCTGGCAGGAGGTACCGGAGCATCGGTGCTGCCTCCACCAGACTATGCAAGTTTCATTCCCCAGGCTGTGAGGATCCTCAACAGCCTAAACACTTAGACCTTCCATAAAATGAATTTTTGACCATCTTACTCACTGTCTGTGTCAGGTGTGCTTGTGATGTTTAGGTCTGTGAAGTAATTCGTTTTTAATGCACATTTTGTTTTTATGTGGCACCGAGGTCCTTGTGAAACGTAATTTCGTTCCCTTGTATGTATGTATGACACATGCATATAAGGCAATGACAAATAAAAGCAGTCTAAGTCTTTAACATTGGCCCTTGTTTTTTGTTTCAGTGTTACCTGGGTGATGCTTTCCGATGTGCCAGCTGCCCGTACACGGGGATGCCAGCGTTCAAACCAGGAGAGAAGATTGTGCTGGACAACAAAACCCTGATAGATTCCTAAAAATCTGCAGCAAATCCACATTTCATGCTCCAACACGTTATATCATCTACATTCCATCAAGAAATGTACATTCTCTGCAGAAATGTTGAGATTTTTACTGGATTTGCTTTCAAAGGTTTTTTGTTGTTCTCTTTATCAAGCACATTATCAACAAGATTTGAAATGTTTTGCACTGGGTGTTAGTGAGACAGCTTGTGTTTGATGGTTTCATTGTAAGCAAGATGCTGCATAAAAGTCTTCAGCTACTGGGCAGTAGTCATGATATTCTTATGTGGCAAGAGAAGTTTCTCTCACTATGAGCCTCTCAAGTGGACTGGTGATGCAGCCTAGAAAATTTAACATCAAAGTCAACAAGGAAGTGCTCATAAGATTTAAAATAGGAGAGCTCATTCATCATTATTGTGATTTTAGTTTTCCCTTTGTTAATTATACAAATTGGTGTAATTATTGCAAGGACATTCTGGAGGAATTACATATAGCACCTTCAGAACAATTTATTTCATGTGTCAGGGCTTTTCATTAGAAGTGTAGTTTAGATCCTATCAAGCAGGTCTTTTCATTAGAAATGTTGTTCAAATCCTATAAAGCAGAAATCTACTACTACTATTATTTTCAGCTGCACCCGTTAGGGGTTACCACAGTGGATCATCCATTTCCATCTCCCTTTGTCACGCAAACCGCCTGCATTTCCTCCCTCACCACAAGCAACCTCACCTCTCAAGCAGAAATATTCACCATATTTTGGAAATTTTGAGATGAGTTTCCATAAAAACAAGTGCACAAACTGTCTACTTCTGAATCATTCTGTATTGAAAGACATTTTGGGGAAAAGAACTTGTTGCAGTGACTTTTTGCAACTTTAAAGTTCTAAATAACATTTATTTCAGCTTTTGACAATTTTTACAACAACCCATGATGAGATGGCATATTCTCCTAAATCTCACAACAATATTTCTGTTGTAAAAACTACACTGCAAGCTCAGCTGTGGATGGTGCTTAAAAATAACATTTGTATTAAACTGAAATTTAAAGCATTAATAACTTTGCATTTGACATATTAAAGAACATTAACAAGGCATTGACACTACTCAATATCCAATATGTTCCTCAGAGTGTAGCTGTTTGGATGTTATATGAAACTTGCTTCAGAGAACACTTTTCATAGCGGTCTTAAATGAGTTATCAAACCAAGGGAAACACTAAAAAACCTAAAACTAAAAGGCTTTCTGTGATATTACCCCACATTTTTTGGCTTTGCTAGATGAGAAGCAGGAACTTCTTTTTTTTATGCTGGGTTTAACTACAGCTGTCCTAATTTTTGCATCCCACTGTATCCACAATAGGAACACAAAATTGGATGCTGCAGAATGAACCCAAATGAAAATCTGACATCAGCTAAATGTATAGCATTGGAGTCTCTGTCCCTTGTCCACCTTCAATCACTGTTTCTCTCAGATTACAGTGACTCGAGGGTGAACTCCATCTTTATGTCTCCTAAACTGGGTTCGAAGGTGAGGTTATAAGACACCGACGCTCTTCCGTCCCCTGAGCTCTCCCATGGTGAACTGAAGAAGTACACTCCTTGCTTCCTGTGACGACTCCACTCACAGGCACCCTACATTGAAGGAGAGATTGCATAAGGATTCATTTTGAAATTATGAGTCATTTCCCCTTGCTGAAAATAAAGTCTAAATTCTGAAATAACAAAAACAATCTATTTAGTTAAGCGAGAATTCAGTTCAATTTATTGTCATTAAAAACAATGTGCAGGCACATGTTAAAAATTAAATGAGAGAATATGGTAGCGAGAATATGGTAGCCTTGAAAGTTAAGGGAAAAAAAAGAAGCTTGTGATCAAGCAGTTTAAATCTCAAGCCTGCACACAAAAATCTGGATTGTTGAGGATTTTTTTTATTTTTATTTTTTTTTAATGCTTGAAGAACGAGTATTTAACCCCCCATAGCAAAGTCAAAAACCCAACTTCTCCAGTTGGGTAGTTGGGTTACACAGGGCAGGACCAACGTATCAACATAATGATGCGAGTGTGATGCGGGATGTTGGTGAAAAAACAGAAAACTTGCTTAACTGATAGGCTGCTAGATGGATTGATAGAATAAGAAAATTTAAATCTGTCGTGTTAAGAGAAACCACATTATTGATGTTTAGGACAGTTGCTGCTGTGATACCTGTCCATTGACTGGTCCCGTCAGACCCATGCTGACACTGATGTCTTCGGTCAGCTGGTACTCCATCCATAGTGCAACGCCATGACAATTGCCACTCCTTTGAAGGGGCACAAAATTAAACATCTGAACTTTCTACAGAAGTAGTTTGTTGTGGTTTGTGTGTTACTTGTGTTGATATTTTCAAGCATATTTTAGGATAAAACATTTCAATACATCGCCGATTTCACACATGAAAATTCAAGGGAAAGGTTCTCCACCTTAAGAAGGGAAGCAAGCCCCGACTGCTGATTGGCTGTTGAGGGACACACTGTGTGAAGTCGAAATTCATGACAGCTTTAGCTTGGGTCAAAGCCCTGCAGGGGTACTCCCACAGAGGGTGGGGCTCTGGCTCAAGAGCCTCACGGAAATCCAGGGATCGCTGAAAGGAAAAACGGGAGGACAAATTGAGTGAAAAGGAAATAAGAATTGGAGATTGAGCAGCAGAAAGGGTAGTACTTTAAGAGGGGTGGGCATGGTATTTTTTTTTAACATTTTATTAATAATACGGCTCAGGCCTCAGCAGCTGGAATATATTTGATTTAAAAAAATTGTCTTCTATCATGGAGTGTTTTGCCCTTGCTTCTGTTGTTTGAGCATCATGTTTTTGCTACACAACAGCAAGTAAAAGAGAGATTATGAATGTCATATTTAATCACTGAAAAAAGAAAATGATCCCATAGATGATTTACCTGGACCATCTCATCCATGGGTTGGACATCAAAGCCTTCACATGTTCCACATGGTGCTCGTATCCGCCACAGATCCTAAGGCAGACATGCGGTCAAAATGAGAGTAAAACAATAAGGTTTTCCATTAACCAATAAAGTAAAATTTTCTTCTTTATTTCAATTGCTTCAAGGATTATGAGTTTTAGTTCCCTTTATTTGTTTCAAGAATTTGTTGAAGAATTTTAAGGATTTTTTAATCCCCTATCCCCCATGTAGAGCCTGCTGTGAAAATAGCATATAAACCTCTCTAAAGCCAAGGAAAGAAAACCCTGAATATAAGCTCCTACAGGTAACGGAGCGAGCAGTGCATGTATCTGATCTTTCCACATCGGACCAAAACAGCAATTGAAGGCATTTTAATATTAAGAAAAAAAACGAGTGGAAGTCTCCTGCTGCCCTTCTTAAACTTGTTAAGTGTCAGAATAAAAAAGCTCACCTCAAATCAAAATAATTTAAATATGTGAGGGCATTATGAAAGTAATCTTCAACTGGGTCTGTAATAGTCTCACTTGAAATTCCACCGCCACCATATGAAGGGTGGCCGAGTGAGGCATTATGGTTGCGCTGGGCTGCAGCAGGTTGACCAGGGCTGTTCGACAATACCAAAAGAAGAGCGAGTGCCAGGGCAATAGGCTGGAGCTGAAGAAGGGTTCACCCATCAGGACTGAGATCTGCAGGCCAAATGCCATATATATTGTTAGGTAACCCATACATACGTATGTTATCACTGATATAACCAAACATTTTATTAACTTGATAAACCTTGATTGTTTGATTACACACACACACACACACACACACACACACACACACACACAAAATTGTGTATGTGCGTTCCAAAGATAGCTTTGGCTTACTCCAAAAGTACCTGTTCTCCTCCCAAGTCATTGCAAGTCAGCTGGTCAGGCCTGATTTCCAGAAGTTGAACATGTCCTTTCATGGAGTTTGCCTCTAACACCTGCATAACACAGCACATAATATTAGCACTAAATCAGAATCAGCCATCCTTGTGATTAGTGAGTAGTTTTAATGTTTTTCTTATTAACTTATTCATTGATTTCAACTAATTAAGGTTTGCTATGATTCAATCATTTTATGATTGTTTCACACAGAGACTATTATAAAAATGGTTTCCAATAAAAAATGTTGTCGTTGGTGGTGTCAGTGTTGGTGTTGTTGTAGTTAGCCTTTTAAACAATACATGTTTTTCACATGGATGTGTACGACAAAGTACATATACTACCCACAATTTACTTGGCACTTAAATGCAAAACTTGATCGATAGAAGACTTTGCACTTTGTCTGCATTCTCTTATAACTGAACAAGCTAAGTTGGAACAGATTCATTTACCTCTTCAATAACCTGCTTAGACATTCTGGAATTCTCCAAACTGAAAACCTGAAAGGACAGATATGGGCAGAACTTATTGATGCTGTCATGGAAAAAAATAACCAACATACATATCAGTCTGAAGATTTAATGTGGAAAACAGACATGTAACACAGCAACATGGTCAAAGTGGGATACCTTTTTGGCTCCGAGCATATGAGCAAAGACAGGCAGCAGGCTTCCATCACTGACCCCTAGACACACACTGTCTGCCTTCAAAACCTACAATTGACAGAGTTGTAACCATGATGAACCACAGTCATCAGGCTGAAACAATTAATCAACCAACTTAAATAATTCAAATACTCAAACTCCTTGAATCAAACGTGTTGCTTCAAAGCTTTGTTTAATCTCTTGACCATGTAGGGCAGCCAAGTGCTCAGACGATCATAACTGTTGCGCAGAGATGACACGACAGATTATTAGAGTCGAGAAAATGGAGGAAAGCAAATATGAGCAAAAAGAAGAGACAGGAGCCAAAAAATGACAGGAAAATATCCAAAGTTGGGGTCTATTTTCAACTAAAACATAAAGTGCAGTAAAGGTTGGTTCTTGTTGTTCTGTAAATTGCTCTATGGTTCTTGTTGTTCTGGAAGTTGCTCTATTTCAATTAATATTTTTAATTTAATTTGTTTGTAATAAAACAGGGACAACATAAGAACATGGAGCAGAAATAAAGCATCACTAAGAAAGGGATATTATATTATATTATATACATTTGTACATACTGTACTGTACATTGTACATATACTGGTACGCTCTGTCATGTCCATCTACCTCAGGCATGTATATAAGTAACCTGCTAACATCTATTTCAGCATCTCTGATATATTCTCTGCACCACTGCACCTTATCACCTCTTATTTCACCTGTATGTAGTCAATTCTTGTGTATATAGTATCTGAAGATTGTTGTGTTGGAGTGTTGTTATTCTATGTTAAGTACACTGAGAGAACCATGAAACCAGAGTCAAATTCCATGTTTGTGCAAACTTAGATTCTAATATTATTTTAAAATGGGCAAAAGGGTGACGAGAATGTAAATTGTAGGCCAGAGTGAATCTTATGTTATATTACCGCTATTAAGTAAAACACTTGAAAATACTTTTTTTCTTATCTAATTACTCAATTAATCATCAGAAAAATCTGTAGAACACTCAATTATTGAAATAATCAATAGTAATGTCACAGTAAGTCCCAACCCCGGCTACCTACCCCCATGTCCTTTTACTTACACTACGTAATGCACTGACGTAGGTCTCTGTGCGATGACTGTCGTTGAGCTCCCCAAAGCGTGGCCGTGTCCACACTAGGTGGGCCTGGCAGGTGCAACATGGCCGACAAGGTAAGGCCTCGGTCTCTGTGCCCTGTTTGCTGAAAGGACCAATATCCAGACTATCACAAGCTGATGGTAAACACACAGTGGACATACAAGGGCAAGTTCTTTCACATGCTGTTATACTGCTAAACACACTTTATGTCTAACATTTCTTGGCAATTTGGAAAGATCTCTGAGACAAGAATTAGACACTAGGACTGCTCACTCCTCCTATTTATAAACTTATGATCCTTAAGATTCACATGCAAACAAATGAAAACTTTTTGACACTTTCTACCACACTGCCGTATTTAAGACAACAGGCAATCCACGACGATCCAAATCATGCAGGTTTTTGTAGCTGCACATTATGACAGTTATGGTTAGGCAGGACTTGCCCTTGAAAAATTATGCAGTTCGTAGGGTTTTACATCTTTAACCAGAGCAGCCAAATGTGGGGGAAAAAAGCATGTAGATGAGAGTTTAAAAAAGTGAAGCTATGGCTCGCAAGCAGATATGGCAAAACAAGCTCATAAAAGATAGACAAGACAGCAGATAGAACATCAATAGCCAACACCTCAATTCAACCATGTTTTTCTTTGCTTGATGGGGAAGAGGGTGTTGATGTAACAGCACTGGAGACTCCATTTCATTTGAATCCCAGACATTCAAGAATGAATGTCTGGGATTTGGAGGACTCAATTACCAAATATCAAGATATCGAGTTCAGTCGGTCACACAAAACTAAAAATATTGAGTAATGTAATTTGAGTGGCAGATTACTGCAGTATTTTTGCCCCCTTTTTCTCCCCAATTGTACCTGGCCAATTACCCCACTCTTCCGAGCCATCCCGGTCACTGCCCCACCCCCTCCGCTGATCCGAGGAGGGCTGCAGACTACAGCATGCCTCCTCTGATACAAGTGGAGTTGCTAGCTGCTTTTTTTCACCTGACAGTGACGAGTTCCACCAGGGGGACGTAAGATGTGGGAGGATCATGCTATTCCCCCTCCCCCCCAAGCAGGCGCCCCAACCGACCAGAGGAGGCGCTAGTGCAGTGACCAGGACACATACCCACATCTGGCTTCCCACCCGCAGACACTGCCAATTGTGTCTGTAGGGACGCTCGACCAAGCCAGAGGTAACACGGGGATTCGAACTGGCGTTCCTCGTGTTGGTAGGCAACGGAATAGACCGCTACGCTACTAGTATTTCTAAATTTGTAGAGAAATCTTTTTTTTAAGCTGGTGTACCTGTCTGCCCCAAGACTGTACCAAAGGCTGTAGTCGTCATGGCAGACTGTCAGACTTAGCTCCTCTCCCTCTGCCACCCTTTTCTCAGCAGGCAGGAAGTAGACACTCTGCATCCAATGGTCACGCCACTGAAAAGAGAACAGTGAATTGTAAACTGCGTGCAGTAGAGACCTAAAGGTTAAAGTTGTCCTGTATCTGAAATGGGTTCATTGCATCTAAGATGGAGTAGACTTGAATCCTGAGAAAAACTAGAAATTTTCTTTATATAAATTTATTTCTGATTTTTCCCTTTTTTCTCCCAATTTAGTGGCCAATCGATCCCTATTTTAATTCAAACACCCACCCTCGCACTGTATGCGTTCGCCAACTGCATCTCTCCGGCCGGCAGTCTCGAAGGAGACCGCCTCGCCACTTTCGTGACAAGGCGACTCCAAGCCGAACCACTGTTTTTCCGACACACACAGAGACGCATTCACGTGACGAACACAAGCCGACTCCGCCCCCCTCCCGAAGACAGCGTTGCCAATGATCGCTGCTTCGTCGAGTCCGGCCATAGTCGGATCTGACGAGACCGGGGCGCGAACCCCTGTCCCCAGTGGGCAACTGCATCGACACAGAGCCGATGCTTAGACCGCTACACCACCGCGGACTTTTTTTTATATAAATTTATTTCTGATTTTTCCCTTTTTTCTCCCAATAGAAATTTTTTTTAAGTACTATGTGCAACCATTATGATTAATAATTGCCCTCCTTCAACTATTGTTCACTTTGCCATAAAACCAAAATGGCTTCCCTGGAGGTCGATAATTGATCAAATGTAGAAGACTCACGGGAGCCATTTTGGGTTCTGGGTAGGTCCAGTTCGGAGCCATGCTGCAGACGATACTTCCGCTGGGGTCCATGTCGATGTCCCACCAGGAAAGGACCACCTGGGCCTGCCCGCTGAACTGAGCCAAGAAATGAGAAGAGTGGGTTTGGTGGGCGCTGCTCACCGGCTTACTGAAGTCCACACTGGCAGAGGAAAGGGAAAAAGCAGATATGGTTAGAAAGAAAGGGAGGAAAACAGAGATGTAGCTAAGCAGTATTAGGAGAAAAGGAAGGGAAAAAAAAATCACACGAGAATGGAAATTTGTGAAATAGTGATAAAAGTTTTCTTGTTTATCTTATGAGACAATCCCTTTGTTGGTTCCCACCTGAACATGGTACAGACGGGGCCAATGGGAGTGAAGTTGTGAGGGGGAACCTGACTCAGCTGTATATCACAGACGGAGTGGGCTCCCGCACAGAGGTCAACTGCAGGTGGAGGTACCAGCCTGGCCCCCTCCACCTCGATGTGCTGCAGTTTGGCCCAGCTCCATAGCAGCTCCGATTCCACCAGCTGGGCATACACTATGGCCCGGTGGGGCACTGCCTCGCAGCCCTCCTGTTGGGGTGGGTGGGGTAGGCGATTTAAGGCAGAAAATAGGGGGAAAACAAAACACTGGTAAAAGAGGTGATTCCGTGTATGGGATTGAATTTGCAAGTATGCGAGAAAGAGACAGAATGAGTGAGAATGAAAGAGATTCATACAACACAACCACTGACTGTCATGTAATTTCAGTGATACACAAGTAAAAGAGATACACACACGAATGTTTTTAAGCACCAAAACACATATCATCACATAAAGACATGAATTGCACCTCTTTTTTGCTGTTTTTAGAAATACTGGTAGAGAAACACACCTGGACCAGATTCTGGTGGGCGTGTTCATAGCTGGGTAGAGCTCCCTCTCCTATCAGTTCAGTATCAAACAGTTCTGTGACAAGGATGTTGGCTCTCATTTGCATGTCTCCATCTGTAATCATTTAGGAATACGGCTTGGTACATGATCAACTTTAACATTTTATTTAAAGTTACCAATATGGCTGTCACTGATGACCATTCTTCTGACATTTAATTGACTTAATCGAATAGTAAAAAAAATACTTTTAAGAGTTTTATTTAATAGCAACAATGTAATGTAAGATTCACTTTGGCCAAGAATTTACACTCTTGTTCCCCCCATTAGCTGTAAAGCGATATTTCCCTCCTTGTGATATCCTTTTTTATTTCTGGTCCATGTTCTCATGTTTTCCCCATTTTACCATGTTTCAATTTAATGTGACCTTGAGTGTACAGAAAGAAACCAATCAAATAAAATTGTACATATATAGGTGGGAGGCTTTTATTGAGGTTCTGCAGCATGGACACTGGGCTACTGAAGTAAGCAAGTTCATCCTTGCAATGCTTCTAAGACCACTACATTTTCCCTTGTTTTAGCTGAAAATTGGCCCAATCTTTGGACATTTTCTGTCTTTTCTTGGCCTGTTCTTTTTGTTCATCTTTGCTTTACTACATTTTCTTGACTCAAATAATCCACTAAGTCATCTACATGCAACAGTAATGATCGTCTGACCGCTTCGCTGTCCTGCATGGTCCATCTCCATGTCCAGGCATGTTTAGACATATGAAACGAGGCAAACAAAGTAAATTGTAATCGAGGATTTTTTGTAATCAATTACTTGTGACAGCCCTAATTACCAACTGTTTTTGCCAGCACCAGAGTGTGTGAATAGCTTTTAGGGACTGTCTGCCCTCTTACTGATGGTACATCTGAAAATTATGAATGATTTTGGTGCACATGCAACGCTCATTGAATTTTCTCTGTAGTTTTTTGAGACATTAGAGATGAAATGGGGGGGTTAACATGAATCCCATATCTATTTTCAATAAGAAAACAAAAATCCCAACAATGTTTATATGGTGCAGCTGCCTGTGTGTGTGTGTGTGTGTGTGTGTGTGTGTGTGTGTTTATTCTCTCAGACCTGGCCCTACAGTGACTTCAGTAGAGTGTTTGTTTATTATCTTGATCTTATCTGAGAAGCCATTCTTCTCTACAATACACTGAGCTGCATCAGCCATGGGCTTGAACACCTGCAAACAGAAAAAACACAGTGACCACCTCTGAAGCTTCTCACTGTCTATTTAGTAACTGGTTTGCATTTTGAGTACGTTTGCATCAAACAATTGGAATTTTAATAAGAGTAAACACAACAAAAACTAGAAGCGCACTCAGTAGAGTGCAGATCCCC
This sequence comes from Lampris incognitus, assembly GCF_029633865.1. Taxonomy (NCBI): domain Eukaryota; kingdom Metazoa; phylum Chordata; class Actinopteri; order Lampriformes; family Lampridae; genus Lampris; species Lampris incognitus. The sequence continues at coordinate 36,705,974 of NC_079216.1, read as the reverse complement.
ACCAGGCATATCTCTCCTTCTCCAATGTGCGGACATGGCGACAAACCACCCCTTTTTCACCTATCAGGAGAAGTGAAAATACGGAGGCACTGCCTGCGTATTCCCCCCCTCTTGACTGCTAGGATTTAGGGGGAAAACCAGCTGAGGAGATGGCACTAAATTGCGATGTAAAACAGGTTTTTCAAAGGTTTCGCATCACCGCAACCAAGAGAGGTCCTTGATCATACAGTCCTAACTGCACAAAAATTATTAGGCTGACAGAACCTGTATGTGAGATTAGCAGCGGACTAGGGGTTCCACAAGTGCATAATTCTACAACTCAAATACTCTTTTCCTGAAAAACTTGAGTAGTTGTGGTGGTGGTGGGGGGGGGCATGGGGGAGGTGTTTTGCAATCAATTAAAAGACCATGCGACTATGATGGAGTTGGTCTCAACACAGAGCAAAGCATAAAATTAATGATTGATAGGAAGATAAGACTTGGTCTTGCCTTACGCAATGGTGAGGTATGGATGATACCAATGATATTTTAACATCATTGTCCCCAACATTCTACAGTAGCCCAAGATAGAAAGTTCAGTCAACAAAGTGGGTTTTTTCACTATGTGTTCTTATTAGGTATAGATATAGTGGCTGTTTTTTTTTTTTGTAAATTCGGTGTCTGCTGTCGCCATCCTTCCTCTCGTTTACCAAGGGCTCTAACTGGAAACTGAGCGCGTGCGGACCGTAAACTGAGTGCGTGTGAGGTGATCAAATAGATACACACACACACACACACACACACAGACAGACAGAAAAACCATTTTCCTGCCATTATAAGACTTTTGTGCAATGCCCAAGTCGATTAAACAGGAAATATGGAAATAACAAAAGTTCTTAATATGCAGCACTCAAGCTAAAAAAATCTAGTTAAGAAAAACGTTTTGCCTTGTATAACCAAAGTGAAAGCTGTGTCCGCATTCTTGGCACAAAGTCAAACACGTTTTCGGTGGGTGTTGGACTCCGCCAAGGTTGTCCCTTGTTTCTGATTCTGTTTGTGATATTCATTGACAGGAGCTCAAGGTGCAGCCAAGGTGAGGAGTGTGTCCGTTTTGGGAACCTCAGAATTGCATCTCTGCTCTTCGCAGATGATGTGTTTTGTTGGCTTCATCAGAACGCGACCTCCAGCATGCACTGGGGTGGTTTGCAGCTGAGTGTGAAATGGCTGGGATGACGTCTGGAGTGCCCTACTTAGCTTGCTGCCACCACGACCCAACCCTGGAAAAGCGGCTGAAGATGAGATGAGATGAGATGAAAAACGTTTTGCCTGTCAATCTATGGATGCACAACAGCCTTATAGGCGGACACGGTTGACTCAGAGCAGGCTGCGACAGAGAGCAGCACTGGTCAAGTGAGCTAGAGAGTGAATGAAGAGATGGAGCGACAACAGCGAGAACAAACGTTTTTCGAAGGTTTTTAAATCGCCGCAACCACAAGAGGTTCTTCATCATTCAGTCAGTCATAATTGTGCACAAAAATGTTTAGGCCGACTAGTCCAGTAGTTTCCCCGAGATTAGCCGCGGACACACACACACGCGTGTGACCAGACGCATAATCCCCCCCAGCCTGGCGGGGATAACAAAAATTTATCCACTGACAAACAGGCAATAATTGACTATTCAAGTGTAGATAATGCAATACATAAACACTAATATGCTATTTATCATTATTGTTTTTTTTCCTGTTCAAAAGCATATCCTTTTATAGGCAGTATAAACTTTATAATTTCAGACATAGCCTCTCTTTTACCCCCCAAGGCCCAATCTAATCAAGTCTTAGTTGTAACCAAGCCTGATGATGTTCATACTAATTAGCCATTCATTATTTTTTTTAAATTATTCTGATAATTAGATTAGTTTTTTAGCCCAGGACAGAAATATCTGAGAAAAAAAAAGATGTCCGATTGGCATCATTTGTCCCTGAACTAAAATCACAGCTGCCACTCTGCATGTGCCTTCTATTTGGGTTGGATTACTGAAAACTCCAGTACATAAGAAGAAGAGCTTTACCTCTACGGCATAGCAAAAGTCAGCCCCAGCAGTAAGAGCCATCATGGAGAGCAGGCCTGTACCCGTTCCAATGTCCAGAACAATTACTTTCTCACCCCGTGCCTTGACTCTGGCCACAGCAGCTCGGATACCCTGGTAATACTTCTCATTCTGGAAAAGAGAAACACAGCTACGTGGATCATGGAACAGTACAGGACGGCTGAAAATCAGCAGCTCTGCAATGAATGCTGTTCAGTTGGATGCTTCCTTTCATGCAGTTACAGCAAACTTTGCATGTTGTCAAAAAGACAATGGTTTCCATTCTATTTAACTATGCAGCAGGAGAGGATAGATAAAATGCAGCAACACCCACCCTATCATGATCATGCAACATATCCGCATAACAAGACCTGTAAGACAAACAAACTTTAATTAAGTTTTGATATAAACAGAACGTCTAGGTTTGGTGTTTTTGATGCAAGACCTGTGTACATCATTGCTGAAACTGACGATGATGACGTCAATGTCTATGCCAACGATGCGTTTCAGTTTATCAGCCAAAACATAAAGTAAATTGTAATATTATATATACAGTGCATCCGGAAAGTATTCACACCCCTTCACTTTCCCCACATTTTGTTATGTTACAGACTTATTCCAAAATGGATTAAATTCCTTTTTTTTCTCATCAATCTACATACAATACCCCATAATGACCAAGCAAAAAAGGTTTTGTAGAAATTTTTGCAAATTTATTAAACATAAAAAACTGAAATATTGCATGTACATAAGTATTCACACCCTTTACTCAGTACTTGGTTGAGGCACCATTGGCAGCGATTACAGCCTCAAGTCTTCTTGGGTATGAAGCTACAAGCTTGGCACACTTATATTTGGGGTATTTCTCCCATTCTTCTCTACAGATCCTCTCGAGCTCTCTAAGGTTAGATGGGGAGCGTCGCTGCACAGGTATTTTCAGGTCTTTCCAGAGATGTTCAATGGGATTCAAGTCTGGGCTCTGGCTGGGCCACTCAAGGACATTCACAGACTTGTCCTGAAGCCACTCCTTCGTTGTCTTGGCTGTGTGCTTAGGGTCATTGTCATGTTGAAAGGTAAACCTTCGCCCCAGTCTGACGTCCTGAGTGCTCTGGAGCAGGTTTTCATCAAGGATCTCTCTGTACTTTGCTCCATTCATCTTTCCCTCGATCCTGACTAGTCTCCCAGTTCCTGCCGCTGAAAAACATCCCCACAGCATGATGCTGCCACCACCATGCTTCGCTGTAGGGATGGTATTAGCAAGGTGATGAGAGGTGCCTGGTTTCCTCCAGACGTGACGTTTGGCATTCAGGCCAAGGAGTTCAATCTTGGTTTCATCAGACCAGAGAATCTTGTTTCTCATGGTCTGAGAGTCCTTTAGGTGCTTTCTGGCAAACTCCAAGCGGGCTGTCATGTGCCTTTTACTGAGCAGAGGCTTCCATCTGGCCAATCTACCATAAAGGCCTGATAGGTAGAGTGCTGCAGAGATGGTTGTCCTTCTGGGAGGTTCTCCCATCTCCACAGAAGAACGCTGGAGCTCTGTCAGAGTGACCATCGGGTTCTTGGTCACCTCCCTGACCAAGGCCCTTCTCCCCCGATTGCTCCGTTTGCCTGGGCGGCCAGCTCTAGGAAGAGTCCTGGTGAATCCAAACTTCTTTCATTTACGAATGATGGAGACCACTGTGCTCTTCGGAACCTTCAAAGTTGTAGAAATTTGTTTGTACCCTTCCACAGATCTGTGCCTCGATACAATCCTGTCTCGGAGGTCCACAGACAATTCCTTTGACTTCATGGCTTGGTTTCTGCTCTGACATGCAGTGTCAACAGTGAGACCTTAAATAGACAGGTGTGTGCCTTTCCAAATCATGTTCAATCAATTGACTTTACTACAGGTGGACTCCAATCAAGATGTAGAAACATCTCAAGGATGATCAGTGGAAACAGGATGAACCTGAGCTCAATGCTGAGTGTCATAGCAAAGGGTGTGAATACTTATGTACATGCAATATTTCAGTTTTTTATTTTCAATAAATTTGCAAAAATTTCTACAAAACCTTTTTCACTTTGTCCTTATGGGGTATTGTGTGTAGATTGATGAGGGGAAAAAATGAATTTAATCCATTTTGGAATAAGGCTGTAACATAACAAAATGTGGGGAAAGTGAAGGGGTGCGAATACTTTCCGGATGCACTGTATATATACTTAGCACAAAAAGTAAGGAAATTTGTGTTTGGTAGATTATTTCTTTGTTGTAACAATGCTTTTAGGCACCAAATCTTATACCGTTTGGGAAGCCTGTTTATTTCCCTTTTAAATGGCGCCACATTTGTAAGGGACATACATGCATTTGTGGGATGAGCAGCAGAGCTGAGTATGTGGGTTGCGCCCATTAAAAATTTGTCAAATCTTCTCTGCCACTGCCGAACAGCTTATTTTGCTGTTGCTATTGACTTGTTTTGAGCTTCTGGTAACCCAGGTGCTGACAATCAGGTGCCTGATATAAGATTTATTGCCAAGAAGCATTGTTACAACAAAGAAATAATCTACCAAACACACAATTCCTTACTTTTTGTGCTAAGTTAAAAGAAACACTCAACGGTAGGGAAAGTGCTCAACAAACAAGGAGCAAAATAATCCAGCGAGTCAAGTAAATTCTTTATGAGACGGTACAAGCCTGTTTCATGCCATAAGGCATCACCGTGGATTTTATACAATATATATAAACAATTAAAATATGTATGATTTATGGTTTATGCCGGTTAAATAATGTATGAGAACAGAAAAACCGTGTTGGACAGTGGTGCTAGCCATGGTGCTTGCATAGTTCAGTTACATGCCTGGCAATCTCTTGGTGAAAGTCGTATTCCTCCCCCTCCTCCACCCAGTCCAAAGCACCCGTGGTAGGGTTCGCTCGTCCACAGAAGGTCTTCATTTCCACAAAAATGTTCTCTGAAGAATGGTGAAATGCTGACTGAGGTTGATAAACGGTGCAACAGCATTGCCGTACACGGGGTAGACACTTTTCCGGAAACGTCACAAATCGCATTGGTCATGTGACCAGTGCGTCGTTTTAACCCTCCGCTGTCTCTTCGGAAGTGCTGCTGGGACGTCATTACGGAATAAACGTCTATATTTTCCCAAATGTCCGAAAACAAAAAGTTCTTGTTTTGCTACTAATATTAATACAGGACACATCCTAACTATCTATGGGAATTTTAACTAAACTCTGAAATGGCAGCCATTTACTTACGCATGCAATAAGGTTAAAATACACAGGTTATTTATTTATTCATTTCTATCGGTTAATTTAATAGCCATGGAATTATGGCTATAACACATTTAAGTAATAAAGAGGAGTTAAATGTCTATACATTCTGTAAATCCCAACTAAAACTTAATCGGGGATGTGAAAAACGTCATATCATCAAATTCTCTTCACATCTGCACCTATTAGAAAATGCCTTGCTGCTATATTTTTAAGAGCGACGGCGAGTACTCGAGAGACACTCTTGTCTGCCGGGAGAAATTTGTCTGCTAGCCGACATTTGGACCATAAATTGGGCTTAAGTCTCCTAAAATATGACTCCTAAATAACGTATTCTTAAATTGGGACATTTCTGCTGAAATTAAAATCCTATCTGCTATAATGATAGGATACTTTTTAAATTCAGCAAGGAAACGTTATTTAGCAGTGGAATACAATGCCTGATCTACATGTCTCATCTACTTTCCTCCTCGTACAGATCAAACTCAAAGTGGTTCTGTGACGGGCCATGCCTCACGTCTGTCTGAGCAGAAAGGAACTGATGGAGGATCCTCATATAGCCTTACTCAACTGTAGTCTCATAGCCATCGAGATACACCCGAGGCTCTCTGTTAGCTTTGCTGCAGACACCAAGGCTGGAGAGGAAACTCCATGCAGCATTAATGTCCCTCAGAAGAAAGGGAAGCGTAAAGAGGTGAAAGTGAGCTGTCTTTCCATTCAAATCAACAGTAAAGTTGACAAATCAAAGATCTATAAGTGTCCAGTAATGTGGCCAAACTGTCCAGGTACAAATGACATCTTTTTTTTCTTGACAGGTTCCTGCCAACATTCTTTCCAAGCAGGATTTTTTTTTAACTTTGGCCAAATATTTGAGAAAATACTGAGTATTATGGAAGGTAATTTATTAATGTTTTTTATTATTTTGCACGTTTCGGATGAAAAATGTCTGGCAATTGTTAGAGCACCCTTAAATACATATAAAATGCAAAACAGGCAATGTTGACGCTCATGGGTAAGAGGAACGTTTTCTATCCAGTCAACAGAGGGCGCAACAGGAAACGTGCATATGTTACCAACTTCCGCTTACTCGCTTAAACTTCCGCCGGCGGTCTTTTTCTTCCTCTTCTACCAGGCCGTTTCAACATGGTGGGTCCTTTATTATAGTTTGGGTTTCTGTATCCGTCTTAATCCTTCGTTTTAGATAAGTAATATGTTGCAGTATTATAACGGTTATAATCGGGCTCTCAAACGCCTCTACTGTGTTGTTACATTTTTGCTGTCTGTGATTTGTAGATTTTTTTTTTAATTTTTTTAGCCGACATTGGCGAGTTGCTAATGGAAGAGCCATAGTGATGCAACTTGCCCCCCTGTGTAACGGGCCGGGAATTCACATTTTGTCAATATGTGCTGATCGGAAAATAAGCTAAATTGGTGAACCTGAGATATTGTATTGTCAGGGAGTTCATTAAGGAAGTTTCCTTTCAGAAAGTAGCGCCCCAGTAATCTTCACAGGGAAGCTAACGTTGGCGTTAGCTTACCTTTAACGACTGAAGCTAACGTCTAGTTTTTACAAATGGGCAAATCTATAAATTGCGAGACGACGTTAAACAACGTACCGGCAATTAGCGTAACTAACGAAATTACTGCACGCGAAATTTCTTTTGCTAAAAGAAATGTTGGACTTGAGGGGTAGATATTTTGTGCTGTTTTTCGAAATATTTGTTAGCTATGGTGTGGACTGATTAATTGTAGCCATTGGAATAATGTCTTTCCCCCTAAGTTTTGGTTGTAAATTCTATGTTTGGTTTGCAGTGAAGGCTCAAACAACCTGTCATGTCCACTCATGAGTTTTATCGTGATATTTTTCGGGTGGCTCTAGGGACGAGTCAGGACTAAGACTGTAAAGAAGGCCGCCCGGGTCATCATTGAGAAGTACTACACTCGCCTGGGGAATGACTTCCACACCAACAAGAGAGTGTGTGAGGAGATCGCCATCATTCCCAGCAAGAAGCTCCGCAACAAGATTGCTGGGTCAGTCTAATCCTTTGACAGGTGATGCAGTTGGCAAATGAACGGCCTGTCTTTCCCTGTATCGAAAGTGACTATGGTGTGACTGTTGCCAGGTCATTGATAGTACAGGGATATTGAGCTGAGAGCATTTCCCGTGTTTGTTGGAATATTCCTGTCAAACCCTGTATCTCTCAAACATTCAATCATAGTATGTCATCTTACTGCATTGAATATCATAGGTTGTGTTTGCTGATGTGTGATTTTTGTACAGGTATGTGACCCATCTGATGAAGCGGATCCAGAGAGGCCCAGTCAGAGGCATCTCCATCAAGCTACAGGAGGAGGAGAGGGAGAGGCGAGACAACTACGTCCCAGAGGTCAGAAACAATCCAGTCTTTTAAATACATTCTAAATAATAGGGAGCAACCTAGAGGACAGGAGGATAATGTGGAGAGAGGTAAGGGTGATGAGACAGTTTAAGGTTAACACATCTCTGTTTTGTGATTTTCTGATAGGCCTAATAGGCTAGGATTATACAGAATCATCACTGAATTGACTGAATGCATCCTGTTTTTGTTAGTTTGTGGCATGGTTTATAGGAAGTGGACTAAGCCAGGTGACTCGACTACTGTAACAGTGTCTTTATAATTAAAATCGATCACAAAGCTGCAACTGATTCAGAATGCTGGTGCTTGAGTCTCAAAGACCGACTAAGTGGCTCGCATCACTCCAGTTATGAGGTCTTTACACTGGTTTCCTGTCTGTGTCAAAGAATTGATTTTAAAATACTGCTCTTCGTTTATTTTATTTATTTTCAAAATTTGTTTCTAGTTTTTCCCCTTATCCCACCCGATTAACCCAATGGCATATGGCCGGAACTCTTGTCGAATAACGGCTCACGTTTCCACAGGAAGGAGATAGTCGTAACACCAGCTTCCTTCAAACTCATGTCGGCTGCTCTCGCTATTTTACACGCTGAAGCCTCGCATGGATTGCATTACCTGCAGGCTGCGAAGGAGATGTAGGGAGAATGCTTTCGGTTGCTTGGCTACAGGCACCCGGATGGGCCAGAGGGGTCGCTGGAGAACGACAAGTCCCCAAACACTACACCGATCTACACCCACTATTCCCCGGGTAAGGGTGGCCTAATGAATGCCTTACCCCGTGGATGCTCTGGCCGTGGCCGGTTACGGTGAGTCTGGGATACGAACCTCCCAGGCACATGACGAGCGGATTGCAAGAATTGCAGTTTATTCCGCTCGGCCATCAGAGCGGCCTGCTCTTGGTTTATAAAGCACTGAATGGTTTGAGGCCAAAATAACATTTCTGATCTTCTACTATGTCATCAACCATCCAGACCTCAGATTCTCAGGGATAGTAGGGCTGACCATTGCCATGGTAATCAACAACAAAATCCGAACCCCCCCCCCATACGACACGGGTGTGTGTGTGTGTGAGAAAAAACTGCATGATGGAGCCAACAGGATAGCAAAAAAAAAAAAAAAAACCACACACACACACAAAAAAACTACAGGACAATGGATTGCTATTTTGATGGTGTGTTTACAGGGGGGGAATTGGTTGTTTTATATAATTATGTTCAGTAATACACACCACTTAGTCAACATGGTTTTACTTGGTGTGGAAAAAAAAACGGCTACCTAATTATTTTAACTTTGGACAGCAGTATCATCTGCCATTGTCAGCATAATTTGCCAGTGTCGTCTGATTTTACATCCTGCTCTCATCCACAATAACGACATCCGGTGTCAACATGAACACAGCATGCAAGGACTTGTCTCTTCTATGCCCAATGCAACATCGTAGAATGACTTGGAGCTAGTTTGGCAAGATGTCCACAAAATCAAGTGTCTAGAGTGACATCAAAATTTATGAAGCTAATCCCCAAAAAGCTGAGTGGCAGCAAACATGAGCAATTTAGCATTTATAGTCTTAAGGCTGTAAATCTATAATATAATTGCCTTGTTGCAAAAATGTGCTATACACATAAATTTGCCTTGCCATTGTTTGCCTTTAACCTTGTTGGCGACAGTGCAGGGCTCTAAAGATGGAGGTGTCTTTCTGTTGGTGTGTCAGTCTGTTCACCAATGTGGTCACACGGGGTTTAAGGAACTGTACCTATTACGGCCACTAAATGGCCTGACTGGAGCTTCGCACAGACTCCTATGCAGTCTGCCTGCATTTGAGCTGTGCTTCACTAAACAATGAGAACAGAAAATATTCAAAGTGAAACTCATTGTTGAAAAGCCTGTATGTAGAAAATCTTATTCAGCAAATCCCAGTTATCAGCATTGTTCTTGTTAAGTATTTATCAAACCAATGAGTGAGACGTGGCTGATTGCCTAAATGTACAAAAACTTTGTTTCCAGTGAATTTCAATGTGTTAACTCGTAATGAAGTATGGGCTAGGCATCTGGGTAGCGAGAAGGGATGTGGTGGGAAACAGTGCTAGTGGGGCTGTACATCAAACTGATGTAGTGAGCATGGAGATTAGCTTGAATTAAAAAGCCAGTGAAAGCCCTTTTGGCAGCAAGTTTGCTGAAGTGAAAGCGTCCTCGATCGGACACTGAATACCTATCAGCTCCAGGGGTGCCTCTGTAGAGCTCTCCCCTGACATCGTTGTAGAGAGACATGGGCGACTTTCCCTGCAAGGTTCAGTAAAGGGTTATAGTATTGTAGTTGACTTATCAGTAGGTCTTGGAGCAAGAAAGCTTACAATAATTCACCATGTATTGATGTTTGTCTCTGAATGGAAAGTGACTATGGTGAGACTACTGCCAAGTCATTGATTACATTTACAGTCACCCCAAAATTAGCCTGATCAAGATGATGATCTTTGAGACAGTCATGTAAATGGAGTTTTGATTTACTGAGGCCAAATAAGGTTTTAGCTAAAGGAAGCATATTTGGATTAAACTGAAATATTTTGGTGATACAAAAATTGAATTAATTGTCTATAGTGCTCTTCTAGCTGCAACAGCCACTTGATGCGCCTTATAATTAATGCCTCACATTCACCCACGTGCACACACTCATACACTGATAGTGGTGTCATGTAAGGTAACATCCAGCTCATTAGAAGTACATGGGGGTTAGGTGTCTTGCATGTGGGTGGGTGGCCCAGTGGTTAGCACTGTTGCCTCACAGCAAGAAGGTCCTGGGTTCGAACCCCAGGCTGTCGCAGGTCCTTTCTGTATGGAGTTTGCATGTCCTCCCCGTGTCTGTAGGGGTTTCCTCCGGGTGCTCTGATTTCCTCCCACCATCAAAAAGACATGCATGTTAGGGTTAATACCCCTGACCAAGGCAATGGAAAGAAGAACTGGAGTTGGACCCCAGGCGCTGCAGCTACCCACTGCTCCTATACAATGGGATGGGTTAAATGCAGAAAAAAATTTCATTGTAACCTACAATGACAAAATACAGTGGCTTTCTTCTTTTAGCTCAGTGACACCTCAACATTTTCGTCAGGGGGAGCTGAGGATTGAATTGGCAACCTTCCTGCTCCTGTTACTGAACCACCTGGTCTGCCTCCTGAGCATACTGCCCCCCCCCCCATTACTACTACAACTTTCAGCTGTTCCCATTAGGGGTCGCCACAGCGGATCATCCATTTCCATTTCTTCCTGTCGTCTGCATCTTCCTCTGTCACACCAGCCACCCTCACCACATCTGTAAACCTCCTATTTAGCCTTCCTCTTTTCCTCTTCCCTGGCAGCTCCTTATTCAGTGTCCTTCTCCCAATATATCCAGCATCTCTCCTCCACACATGTCCAAGCCATCTCAATCTTGCCTCTCTTGCCTTGATACTGCACCCCCCCCCCCATTATTTGGGTTAAAGGCTGATAGGACATCTAGAAACCATCGCAAGAATTCTCTGTCAGAGATTTTGCAACACTTGCTGCCATATGACAAGTGACAAAGATGAAGCTGTTAATTCAGAGAGTGACAAGTTCTCAGCACATTGAAACTGTCCTTGTACTCAATATTCTCATGAAAAATTACATGGGTGCAGCGGAAATATTGGCAGTGACTTTAAAAACAGAAAGGAGCACTAGCATTAAGGGCATGCTATAGAAGAGGTATTTAATATCAACCATTGATCTGTCAGGAAATGGGTCTCTGACTGGGCATCCTCTGCAACGGTCGGAAATGAGATTGTTGGTGTTGAAACCAAAACCTTTAGTTTCTGATCGGTAGATAACCGTTTTCTGTCTGTCACAGGAATTTACATATTTAATGTTAACTCTGCAGAGTGAGTGTTGTTTCAGATGATGAATAAAAGACTAGCTGGAGATTAAAGAGAGACTGACATGCCCTTTCTGAACACATTTTTTAACATTGGGGGTTTGAATCATAACCGAAAATAGGTGTGGTTTTATGAATTCAAAGCTATTGGCTAATGTCTTCCTGGGTGTTTGTGTGGGTGGAGCTCGGTACCGCTTGTCACTTGCTGTAGAAAAAAATGGTGGTAGGCCTACGGCACGGCAGTGCAATACAACTTGGCGAATAATATGTTCGATGATACAAATAACTGTTAGATTGATAGATATCAATACGTTGTAGTAAGATCGATAATAGAGTCTCAGCAAAATAGCACAAACTCGAGCCAAGTGGCTAGCAGGAGGGAGTGAAAAAACGGCTTCTCCATGGTTTTATAGCATCTCGCTACGGACACACCCTATATGCAAATTGACTGGTGTCTGTATCCACTGGCACAATTTGTCATTTGACACCATCTACAGTTAATCACAGATCTCTCTCGAGTGGCCGTAGACACGCTGTTTTGGCCACTGAATTTCTCTGTGGTCACATTCCAACTCGAAACATAGCCTGTGAATAGGAATTTTCAGATTTTGATGTCAGTATTACTTTAACCTCTTATGCCCATGTCTGTCCAGGTGTCTGCTCTTGACCAGGAGTTGATTGAGGTGGATCCTGACACCAAGGAGATGCTGAAGCTGCTGGTAAGTGTCTGGTTTAGTTGGAGCAGAATGCTATAATGTTGTCTGTCTTAGGCTTAGGGCTGGGCGATATAGCTGAAAAATGAATCATGATTAACTGTTTCGTTTCGGTCGATATTGATAATTATTCATTTTTAATTACCTATTTTTAATAAAGGCCAGGAGAAAAAATGTTGAATTTAACCACTTTATTTTGAATTTAACTGCCTTACTTTGAATGTAGATTGAGACTGACAGACATGTTGCGTACTCCATAGGGTGATACAGGGTTTGAGAGTGCGACCAAAATTTTTAAGAGTGCGACTGGAAAAAATTATAGGTCGCACTGGTGCATCCGATGCTGCTCGGGTGACCGCTGAAATCTCTTTCGCAAGCGCAGCATCTCTCTGTGTTCTCCTGATGGTATCGTGGTCTAAACCAATAAGAGACAGAGCTCGGGTGGGTCCTTGCCTCTGATTGGCTGTGGTCCTTTTCACTGCTCTAAGTAGTGTCTGTTCAAAAAATGCGAGCAGGCTGAGCGCCAGAGAACTTGAACGGGAAAATAATAGCCTATAGGTCTACGCCAGCGTTTCTCCAACCTCTCCTGGAGGACCACTTGTCCTGCATGGTTTAGATCAGCGTTTCTCAAACCTCTCCTGGAGGACCACTTGTCCTGCATGTTTTAGATCTCTCCCTGCTCCAACACAGCTGATTTAAATGATCAACTCGTTATGAGCTCCCGAAGCTGCCTGATAACAAAACTGATCATTTAAATCAGCTGTGTTGGAGCAGGGAGAGATCTACACCATGCAGGACAAGTGGTCCTCCAGGAGAGGTTGGAGAAACGCTGGTCTACGCGACAAAACGGGTGAAAATGAAGAGAGGTAGAGCCATTGAACGTTTTTTCATTAAAAGCACAAACACTTTTATTTGGAAATGTTTAAATGTTCAATTTAAGCTCAGTGTAGCACTTTAAACACTTTATTTTTCTTTATATATTCTTCATATATATATATATATATACACTCACCGGCCACGTTATTAGGCACACCTGTCCAACTGCTCGTTAACGCAAATTTCTAATCAGCCAATCACATGGCAGCAACTCAATGCATTTAGGCATGCAGACATGGTCAAGACGATCTGCTGCAGTTCAAACCGAGCATCAGAATAGGGAAGAAAGGTGATTGAAGTGACTTTGAACGTGGCATGGTTGTTGGTGCCAGACGGGCTGGTCTGAGTAGTTCAGAAACTGCTGATCTACTGGGATTTTCACGCACAACCATCTCTAGGGTTTACAGAGAGTGGTCCGAAAAAGAGAAAATATCCAGTGAGCGGCAGTTCTGTGGGCGAAAATGCCTTGTTGATGCCAGAAGTCAGAGGAGAATGGCCAGACTGGTTCGAGCTGATAGAAAGGCAATAGTAACTCAAATAACCACTCATTACAACCGAGGTATGCAGAAGAGCATCTCTGAATGCACAACACGTCGAACCTTGAGGCAGATGGGCTACAGCAGCAGAAGACCACACTGGGTGCCACTCCTGTCAGCTAAGAACAGGAAACTGAGGCTACAATTCACACAGGCTCACCAAAATTGGACGAAAGCATGGATCCATCCTGCCTTATATCAACGGTTCAGGCTGGTGGTGGTGGTGTAATGGTGTGGGGGATATTTTCTTGGCACACTTTGGGCCCCTTAGTATCAATTGAGCATCGTGTCAACGCCACAGCCTACCTGAGTATTGTTGCTGACCATGTCCATCCCTTTATGACCACAGTGTTCCCATCTTCTGATGGCTACTTCGAGCAGGATAACGCGCCATGTCATAAAGCTCGAATCATCTCAGACTGGTTTCTTGAACATGACAATGAGTTCACTGTACTCAAATGGCCTCCACAGTCACCAGATCTCAATCCAATAGAGCACCTTTGGGATGTGGTGGACCGGGAGATTCGCATCATGGATGTGCAGCCGACAAATCTGCAGCAACTGCGTGATGCTATCATGTCAATATGGACCAAACTCTCCGAGGAATGTTTCCAATACCTTGTTGAATCCATGCCACGAAGGATTAAGGCAGTTCTGAAGGCAAAAGGGGGTCCAACCCGGTACTAGCAAGGTGTACCTAATAAAGTGGCCAGTGAGTGTGTGTGTGTGTGTGTGTGTGTGTGTATATATATATATATATATATATATATATATATATATATACACTACTGTTCAAAAGTTTGGGATCACCCAAACAATTTTGTGTTTTCCATGAAAAGTCACACTTATTCACCACCATATGTTGTGAAATGAATAGAAAATAGAGTCAAGACATTGACAAGGTTAGAAATAATGATTTGTATTTGAAATAAGATTTTTTTTACATCAAACTTTGCTTTCGTCAAAGAATCCTCCATTTGCAGCAATTACAGCATTGCAGACCTTTGGCATTCTAGCTGTTAATTTGTTGAGGTAATCTGGAGAAATTGCACCCCACGCTTCCAGAAGCAGCTCCCACAAGTTGGATTGGTTGGATGGGCACTTCTTGCGTACCATACGGTCAAGCTGCTCCCACAACAGCTCAATGGGGTTCAGATCTGGTGACTGCGCTGGCCACTCCATTACCGATAGAATACCAGCTGCCTGCTTCTGCTCTAAATAGTTCTTGCACAATTTGGAGGTGTGTTTAGGGTCATTGTCCTGTTGTAGGATGAAATTGGCTCCAATCAAGCGCTGTCCACTGGGTATGGCATGGCGTTGCAAAATGGAGTGATAGCCTTCCTTATTCAGAATCCCTTTTACCCTGTACAAATCTCCCACCTTACCAGCACCAAAGCAACCCCAGACCATCACATTACCTCCACCATGCTTAACAGATGGCGTCAGGCATTCTTCCAGCATCTTTTCATTTGTTCTGCGTCTCACAAACGTTCTTCTTTGTGATCCAAACACCTCAAACTTGGATTCATCCGTCCACAACACTTTTTTCCAGTCTTCCTCTGTCCAATGTCTGTGTTCTTTTGCCCATCTTAATCTTTTTCTTTTATTGGTCAGTCTCAGATATGGCTTTTTCTTTGCCACTCTGCCCTGAAGCCCAGAATCCCGCAGCCGCCTCTTCACTGTAGATGTTGACACTGGTGTTTTGCGGGTACTATTTAATGAAGATGCCAGTTGGGGACCTGTGAGGCGTCTGTTTCTCAAACTAGAGACTCTAATGTACTTCTCTTCTTGCTCAGTTGTGCAACGCGGCCTCCCACTTCTTTTTCTACTCTGGGTTAGAGCCTGTTTGTGCTGTCCTCTGAAGGGAGTAGTACACACCGGTGTAGGAAATCTTCAATTTCTTAGCAATTTCTCGCATGGAATAGCCTTCATTTCTAAGAACAAGAATAGACTGTCGAGTTTCAGATGAAAGTTCTCTTTTTCTGGCCATTTTGAGCGTTTAATTGACCCCACAAATGTGATGCTCCAGAAACTCAATCTGCTCAAAGGAAGGTCAGTTTTGTAGCTTCTGTAACGAGCTAAACTGTTTTCAGATGTGTGAACATGATTGCACAAGGGTTTTCTAATCATCAATTAGCCTTCTGAGCCAATGAGCAAACACATTGTACCATTAGAACACTGGAGTGATAGTTGCTTGAAATGGGCCTCTATACACCTATGTAGATATTGCACCAAAAAGCAGACATTTGCAGCTAGAATAGTCATTTACCACATTAGCAATGTATAGAGTGTATTTCTTTAAAGTTAAGACTAGTTTAAAGTTATCTTCATTGAACAGTACAGTGCTTTTCCTTCAAAAATATGGACATTTCAATGTGATCCCAAACTTTTGAACGGTAGTGTATATATATATATTGTGTTTAAAATAAAGACAAGCTTTTTCTACACCTTATTGTTTTAAAAAATCATTCACATTATATGACAGAAGAGCGATAAAAAGGAGACCTTTTGGTCTTAAAGGCTACGCAATGAAAAATGTGGGTACACCTAAATTTTGTGCTGGTGCTCCTAAAAAAAAAGTTAGGCGCACCAGTGCAACCAGTGCAAAAAGTTAGTGTAGAGCCCTGTGATAGCAGCTATTCTCACTCTTGGTCGGGACGGTGTTCCTGCACAGCTTACACAGAGTTGTATTCTGATATTGGTCACACCTTTAAAAAAACAAAACAGCATACTGGCGAGCTGACCTGTCTTTTATCAACAATTTCTTCGCCATCTGCACTCATTTTCTCACTCCATGCATTTTCTATTGTCACATCAGTGGCAATACCGAACAACACACCTGTTAAATGATTGGCTGTTTGCGCATCACGCATAGCCCGCTTCATTAAGGGATATGATAGGCTGTTTATGAGCCAGGGAGGGAGCACAGGTTTTCGTTATGCGCTTTCACAGTGGTTTGCATTTAATGCGTTTAAGTGAAACTACTTAACAATTTTCTTAGTGCTATTGATGAAGTGGCTATCACCGGTGCATATCGCTATCATTTCATTGCCCAGACCTACTTAGGCATCTGAGTAAATCCCTCGGGCCTTTGGAAATGTTGTTTTTATGTAATCTCCATATTAAGGTGTAATTATTCACTAGCTCAATACTCATTGCCTCCAGGCCAGAGTTCTTAACGTCTTACTTAATAATACAAGTTGGTTCTTAATGAACTGCATTCAAGGTCTGATGATACATTTTAAGGTGGAGAGCAAAACCGAATGGCCTGATTTTAGGTTGCTTCGAACCGATTAGTTTCCCTGATTATCTTGTAGTATAATGTATTTACAGATTCAATCTCTAGCCCTCCCGATCTACTTGCAAGCCATTCAGGACCATTCCAATAACATCAAACATGTTTGATAGTTAACGATTTATAACCCTGAGAGCGAAGCTGATGGAGAACTCAAAAGCAAGCAAAGAAATCTATCCTTATGTGTGCAGTTTCCGACATTTTCAATATCAATTGGGGTTTGATAAGTCATCTAGTGTGTGCCTAGCCTTAGAATTATGGTTTCCAAACTGGTCCATGTGTACCATATTTTTTTGTTGTGCCAGTTATTCCAGCCTATCGAGCAGGTTTTAGGGCTGGAAGGCTAATAATAAGACTTGAATCAGTGGGGTCACCAGCCATTAAACCAAAAAAAATTTTGTGCCACTTTCTTGTACTATAGGACTGTTGGCCTAATTTCATACTGGCTGCATTCCAAGTCACTTTCATCTCTATTTCGGCTTGCATGTTTTGCCTCTTCTGTATTGAAGAACAATACCACTTGAGTTTCTCAATAATGAGCCTATGTGATAGAATGTGTTGCTTTTCCAGCAGACTACATGGCAGCCTCCTAGTGGCGTTAGAATAGCAAAACAAAAACAACTTTGTCATAGATAGCTAAATATGCCTGAAACGTTGGTTAAGGGCTCTCAATATTACAAGCTACCAACCCATGTATGTATTTGTTGCATCTTTTATCCTTTTACTTCAGTACAAAAAGATTGAAAAGTTTTCTAATTTATCTTGAAGCTATATTCGCTAAGATCTACATGCAAACGGATGTCCCTTTTGATTTTTTTTTTTTACATTTTTTTTTTTATTGCTGGTGTGTTTGACAATAGCTGATGACATATTGAAGTCACGAACACCTTGATAGTTCTCTTAATGGTTACTGTTATGTAGGACTTTCCCTATAAAATGACTGTATAGCATTTTACATGGGCATTATAGTAGATGAATGTGTAAGAATAAGGCAGGTGGCAGTGAGTTTAAAGGAGCCAAGTTGTAGCAAACAATTATATACGGCAGAAATAAACTTCGCTCCTACGGTCTTGGTGACACCTTGCCTTTTTTTACATTTTCAGAGTAATGTTTGTTAGTTTTCAATTACACAAGAAAAAAAGGAGGTTTTATAAAAAAAAACAGCTATTTACTAATACTTTATATTTATGCAACACTCAACTTCATGTTCATCAAAGTGTTTTACTTGGTATGAAGAGCAAGCCTAAATTGAGATTGTTTTCCAAACTATTGTTAAAACCACATATTGAAAATCTTGCCCCAAAGGTGCTTTAAATACATGTAAGGTAGTCACTGAGAGCAGACATCATGACGAGGGTATAAGATGGGTGGGCTATAATCATCATTCCCATGGTAGTTCTTTTGTCAAATATTCCTTCAGTTCTGCAGTTTTTGCTGAGATAAATGGCTTTCTATTGACAGTCTGTAGTTGTTCAACGTTGAAGGTCATACTTAACCGTAAATAGCTAAGAAACTATAGATTTCTTTAAATGGGCTTTATTACTGCCTTCAGAGAAAAGACAGTACTTGCTCTGATGAGGAAGGGAGAGGTGGAAGACCAACATGCACCCTTCAAGAGGACAAACATTAAACTGTCCACCTTCTTTGGTCACTGTTTAACCAGTTCTCAACTGATGGCAGAGCTCAATGGCAGTAGTAAATGCCATAAAAAGACATTTTAGGTTTCTTATCTAGTTGATGAAAATAATTAACTTTCACCTCTTAACACAACTACAGACTGACATGCTTCAACAGAAAGCTGTTCAGAGATTCCTTTGCAAGAACTACAAAGCTGAAGGAGCTTACCTTGGTAATAAAGATTCCATCCATTTTATACCCTTGTAATTTCATCACTCATCAGTGGCTACTTTCATGTTTTTATACCACCTTTGGGGAATATGATTTTCAATCGAACAATAGTTTGGAAAAGAGCTGTCGTACTTATTTAGCTGCTCTTCATACCAAGGAAAACACACAAAGCTGAGTGCTGCATAAATATAGCCAAAGTATTACTTTCATGTTAACCTTTCTGGGCATTTTTCCCCCCGTACTTGAAATCAAACATTACTCAGCAAATTAAAAGGAGCAAGGTATCCCCAAACTTTTATTGGGCACAAGCTCTTGGAAGATCAAAAGATGAACATCCATACCTAAGACCCAGGTTTCAGCCTTGTTTACTAGTTTGATGACGTTACTGACACAACAACACTGGCAACTCTTGTTTAATTTCAAATGCTTCGCTGGGGTTTCAAGTGGTGAAACGAGTCTAATTACCAATATCACCACAGGTAAATGGAAAAAGGTCAAGCAAAACAACAGAATCTAACTTTAGTGGCGGTGGTGTGATGTTGGTAATAAGAGAACCGTGAATAAACGGACTGTGCTCTGTCAACCACAGCAGGAAATGAAATCATTTGGCCAAGGCATGTGTTTGGTTTAGGCTTAATTTTGATCCTAGGAGACAGGTTCTTGTTTTCCTAGATGTAGAACAAAATTCTGTCTAAACACGCATGCCCCCCCCCCTTTTTTTTTTTTAAATTTTTTTAAATAGACTACTTTGAACAGGCTGAATGGAAATAGGCTGGCCTCAGTTGATAGTGGTACATACAGGTTTGCATAAATTGTAGTTTTGTTTTTTGCTTTAGTTTCTCGTGATTTCTGGGTTTTTTTTGTTTTGTTTATATTTTTATAGCCATTGGTTTCAGACATTTTATGAACCTGTATCGAAAGTGACTATGGTGTCTGTTGCCAGGTCATTGATAGTACAGGAATATTAAAACTGGCAGCATTTCCCGTGTTTGTTGGAATATTAATTCCTGTCAAACCCTGACGCTTTCAGACATCTTAAACCTGAACAGTGTATTGTGTTATGATGTGTGGCTGCTGATATTTTGAGTCCAGATGCCAGAGTGGGCCTTGACTCTATGTCTCTTCCACAGGACTTTGGCAGCCTATCCAACCTGCAGGTCACACAGCCCACTGTCGGAATGAACTTCAAGCAGCCCAGAGGAGTGTAGGCGTCTGTAATATATATAACTGGCTAATAAAACATTTTGAAAAATATCCTGTCCAACGAATGTTGATTTTTGAAGATGAGTTGTCTAGATCTCTGTCTACCTACAGACCGACTCACTCCTAGTTTATTTTTTTCATGTTATGTCAGGATGGTTAAGTGCCCTGACAGAACATCAATAGTAACTCCTCAGAAATGTTTGAATTTATTGATCACAATGTAGGTTTTACAAATGGTAGGGATATGCTGGTGGGGGGGGGGGGGGGCTGCACAACATTGACATAAGACATTGACATCAGATTGCATAACAGTCTGCACCACAAATGAATGAATGACCCGTTTGCTCAGGTTGGGTTGTTTCAGCAGCATGCAGGGCTGGTTTGTAAGGGAACCCGGATCGTGTTGGCGATGACGTAAGGGATAATGCACAGCGAGCCGGTCATTATTGGGAAACTTACCTTTCGCCTCGGGGTCCTGCATCACCCTGTTGGGGTTTATTTCGCAATAATGACCGGTTCGCTGTACATTATACCGCCTATTATTACACAATTCAATAAAATCCCAACAATTTGACAAAACATTGATTTTAAAAATGATTTTATAGTTCCGCTAAAAATAGTTCGTTAGTGAGTAGAACTGCGTCGATAGCAACGGACTGCTATTCAGAAATAACAGACCGTAGAATACCGTAATTGGCCAATCAGAATCGAGTATATATATACATATATATATATTATAAAAAAAGCCTTGTAATAACACTGAATGACCTTTATTGATTCCGTGACTCGGCTGCTACTGTAGCCTGTCAACACTTAAAACAACCAGCATTTAAAGGTGTAAAATCTTCCTGGACTTTGTCCTTATCGGTCTAAGACTTGATTTGACACGGCTTGTAAAGTGACTGCCATATCTCCGCCACTCATTATCTGATGAGGTTTGTTCGTCTGGATGATTCGTAAATTGCTGTTAAAATGGTCCACTGAACACAAAGATACCAACACGGCCATCTCCACCACAACGAATCGGAAAATGTGTTTTACGCCTGTGTTTTAATATGATTGAACTACGAGCCCAAGACTCACCGACACTACTAAATACTTCAGAGAACTTCTATTCCGGTTAGAATTGGTCACTTAGCTTCTTCTCGAAGCTGCGGGTGACGATCGCGTCCGTAAAGGACTTTCCAAAGCAAGTCTAAGGAGTTTTCCATCTGTCCCCTCAGTTTGAGGGTCCCTCACTTAGCATGATCACTTCGACCACAACATCATATCCACAAACTAATGAATACACCAAACAATTCACCGGTAAGGCGTCGATTTGATTAAATAAGATGTAAAAAGCTAAAATAAACAGACCATTTAAAAAGCAGGATAAAACGGTTTTATTTAACGTAGACACATCAGTTGATAACAATAGGGCCTTGGAATGACTCGGGCTCGAAAGTGACGTTTCCTATGCTACATACCACAGCGTCGATCATATGATAGTACATAACATTTTATTTGTTCATACAAACTTGCACTCATTTGTGTTCACAGGCACTTCAGAAGGAAGAAGTTGCAAAACGCTCCCCGTGGACAGTCGCACATTTTACCGATCCGCGAACCTTTGCGGACGGCGCAGTGCTCTCCCATGTCGCACTGGAAAGAAGGAACAGCGGTTTACAGGGTACCCAGCGCTGCTTGTTTAGGGAACAAAAAAATCGACAAAACGTTATATTTGCATGCAAACACAACCTGCACAGAGCCGCCCCCCAACACATATACTGTAGTTTCCGTCGGGCTTAGAGACTTGTACTTACGGTAGGAACTTGTCCAAGTTTCTTCTCCCATGGATGAATTCTTTTCGTCTGCAGCTTTTCCAGCACCTCGTGTAGAGCCCCGAGCTGCGCGCGCGCACACACACACACACAGGATTGCAAGTTTGAACTCCTGGCATGCCGCACAAACGTGAAGCTTAATAAAGAGCGTCCACGAAAGAATATAGATTAAAAAAAAAACTGGACATATCGGTGTGTTTCACAGCGCAGCAGTAAAACTGCAGTGTAAAACACAATAACGCACCTGAACTTGACCAGAAGTTCAAAGCGCGCACTTTTGCGAACATGACAAATTCTTTAAACAAACTTCCGTTTTTTTCGTTGCAGCCCGGCGCGTGGCAAGCACTGGCTGAGAAGTAAAGTAGATAAAATAAATAGAATAAAATATAGAGGCTGCCTACCAGCCTCTTCTCGTTGGTAAGGTTGGGGTTTTGCTGGTAGAAGTCCTGCACGGCTCTGGTGTCCAGGTCGGCCTCCATGGCGGAGTCGCTGCTTTCAGCACCGCCGAGTGCGGACAGCAGCGCCGCGCACAGCACAGCTCGCGCCCACATGCCGGGCCGGTCCACGGTGCTGAGGGTCGGAGCCGTGGGGCTGTTGGGGCCGATGGAGAGACGGGAGAGCTGCGCCGCGTATCCTTCCTGTCCGGGGCTCGGCTGGTCTGCACCCGGCGGCTCTCCGCGGCTTTTAGGCCGTTCTGCGGCACTTTGATGTCGACTTCGCCCCGCCTCAAGCACTTTTTTTTTTTAATATCGTTTTGGGGCGGGGGGAGGCAGCCTCCACACCACACCAGTTAATTGCTGTTGTTCTGTCTGCTAGCTGGCTTTGGTTGAGTATGTGCGAGTTGCAGTCATGGGGAGTGGAGGCAAAAACCAAAACAAACAAACCCTAAATCTGTTGCAGTGTGGTTTAAATTCGGCGAAGGCTTGAAAAGAATCATGTAAAGAGCTCGTTTTCGCCCTGCGGACCGTAATGGGATATGTCATAACAGCGCGGCAGGGCGGGTCCATTCACTCCGACCTGAGAGTGACTTTATCGGGTGTTTGTTTTTCAGTGTCCGTCTTCGACAACTTCCGTCCAACTCGCTCCGACAGTTTGTCTCCCCCGAATCCAAAACGTGTCTCAGATGTCATCAGAATGGGTTCTTAGCGAGCGATTGACAAGATTATCAGATAAGAGACGACATATTGCGTCCAAAAGGTTTTTTTTGGGGGGGGGGCTACGTGGCAAACATATTTCAGACAAGAGGTTTTTTTTTCTCGGATTAAAATAGAAGCAAAGCAGCTCGTAGGTTTGCGGTAAAAATAAACCAGACAGATAAATCTCGTCAAACTAAAGCTAACGATTTAAATTCGAGCGCTTATTTTGTTTAGCGTGTAAATCATTGCAAAAGTGCCAGAAACACGTCTCGTGTATTTGCTATGCTAACAGACTTTACCGATTGGAATTAGTTCTCAAGTAAAATGGATCAAGAACAGTTTTGTATTGAAATAATTTGGCCGGCATTATACTACACAGACATTGTTGGTTCACAGATACCTCACTCTCACAATACTGTAGCGAATTAAGGATGCAACCCGGGACCGCCACAGCCTGTACGCGAACCCGTATCTCCCACTGCGCAAGCGACAACGTTAACCAGTCGACTAAAGGGTCTGACCCATTAGTCAAGGACCAACGTGTCTACTTATCCATGCACGTTACAATACTGTAACTAACAAACAATATTCAGCATCTGGTTCTCAAGTGTTTTACACCATTTGCAATAGAGTCCACGAAAACCTCTATGCTGTTATAGTTGGTGCTTCACATCAAAAAAAGTGCCTTTCACTGCCATTTATACATGGTCAAGTCACACCATCATATACAACCTGGTTCACCTTACAAAGACCTCTGACAGCCATCCATCCATCCAGCCATTATCCAAACTGCTTATCCTGCTCTCAGGGTCGCGGGGATGCTGGAGCCTATCCCAGCAGTCATTGGGCAGCAGGCGGGGACACATCCTGGACAAGCCGCCGGCGATCACAGGGCCTAATGTGTGCCACCAAACACATTGCTTTTCTCTCTGGGTGTGCTTCCCTAGCCTTTGTCTCAATAGACTTCCCACGAGGCAGCGGGGTAGTGGTTGGCCATGAACAGCCTCTGGGGACCACTGCAGCTCCGAGATCCCCTACCAAGTTTGCCTGAGGCCGCGAGGTGCCCAGTTACCGTATGTGGCCACGAAGAGGCCTGGCAGGGGTCTTGGCGAAGGTGAGGCTATGTAACTCCAACCTCCATAATATTCACATCTCCAACTCCTTCGCCACTCTTCTACATACACCATAAAACACCACACCAGAACTCTGCAGATGAACCGTCATCCCCTGGAACCTCATAGAAGATACACAACCAGCGCCAAACTTACACCGCTCCTTTTCAAGGTTACGTTTGTCGCTGTTGTCTCTCAACTTGACAGTCTCACTGCGTAGATGTTTTTATCCTGAAACACAATCGGCTTCATCAGATTTGTAGTTCAATTAAGTTGTTTTGTTTGAGAAGAACTTGAAAAAGCACTGCAGGGGCATCTGGGGGGACTGCCGGCCAAAACCCCCATGCCACTCCCGGCTTGGTCCCCACATACACAATTGGCTGTGTCCGTGGGCGGGAAGCCGGATGCGGGCTATTGTATTTAGAAATCACGTCAGGACACAGCGCTGTCGCTCGACACAACCACTACGTTGCATTCTTTATTTAGACTGACACAGCATCAAAGGCAGACCCGATCAAACAACCCAGAGCCCGCAGGCATCACCAATCGATCCCAGCACAATAGAACAGCATCAAATCAAATGCAGCACTGTCGATGTGTGCAGACATAACATTCCCCCCCCCCAGCAGGATTTCAAACATGAAAGGTTGACACAAAGTCCTCTAGGTGGCCAGGGCGTAAACGTGTGCGAACAGGTCGCGGGGCAGCCTGACGCTGGGCAGGCCGAGGTGGGGAGGGAGAAGGCAGGGGAAGCTGAGGCCCAGGAATGTCTGGGGCCCGTGTAGGAGCTGCATGAAGCCCCGGGGCGTCTCGCCATGCCAAGGGAATGGCTAAGGTTGTGTCACCAGCTGTGTGTGGCGGAGCTGACACCTTCCGTAGACGACTGGAGTGCCACCGAGTGCCATCGCTGAGGAGGTAAGTGGCTGGGCCCAGCTGACGGGTGACTTGGAGAGGAGAGGACCAGTATGAAGCCATTTTATTGTCCCTGTGGGGCCTGCGGACCCTGACCCAGTCTGACACATTGATGTCTGGCACCCTGGTTCGTTTTGACTGGTCAAACCGTTGCTTCATCCGCGTCTGCTGACGAGTGACTGAGGCTCTGACCCCAGAGGGAGGTGCCTGGGGTGTGGAGGGGCGGAGCCTGTCAAGGGGCATGCACAGTTCCCGGCCTAGCATGAGAGAGGCTGGGGTGACGCCTGTGGTCGAGTGCTGTGTGGCCCGATAGTGCAGCAGAGTGTGACGGACGGCCTGCGTGAAAGAGCACCCTTGGGCCATGTGTGCTCTGAGGCCGTTCTTCAGTGACTGGTGAAAACGTTCAACGCCGCCATTGGCCTGGGGGGTGGTAGTACGCAGTGCGTATATGACGGATGCCCTTGCTTTCGAGATAAGCAGTGAACTCAGCAGAGACCAGCTGAGGGCCGTTGTCAGTGGTGATGGTCTTTGGGAGGCCCCAGCGAGAGAAAAGAGAGTCCAGGAAGTCGATGATGATCTGTGAGGTCACAGTGCCGGAAGTGGTGAGTTCAGGCCATTTTGAGTGTAGATCGTAGACGACCACCATGAAGCGTTGGTGGTGAGGAACTCCATGGATCTCACCACAAATGTCCAACTGCAGGTGTTCCCAGGGCTGAGAGGGCCAGGCGAGAGGTTGCAGGGGTGGGGGAGCCTGGTGGCCAGTCTTGCCACTCACAAGGCAGGCAGAACAGTCCGTCACCAGAGCCTCAATATCTCTGTCTATCCCCGGCCACCACACCAGGTCTCGGCAGCGCTGTTTCAGTTTCACAATGCCCAGGTGGCCTTCATGTGCCATATTCAAAACACGTGCACGGAGAGCAGCTGGGACCACTGTGCAAAACCCACGTGCCACGCAGGTGTCGTTCCAGCAGGAGAGCTCCTGTCTGACTCGGGCGAACGCAGCCAGCTCCTCTGGGACCTTGTGAGGCCAGCCGTTCTGGATGTAGGTGTGGAGCTGGGAGAGGACAGGATCCTGTTCGGAGGCTGCCCTCAGCTTCTGCAGAGAGACAGTGGCCTGAAGGGGTGTGTGTAGCATTTGGACAATGTCCTTTTCCACACAGTCAGTGTCCGTCTGTGGAGCTGGGGTGGAGACAGAGCGAGAGAGCAGGTCGGCGACAACATTGTCTCTGCCTGGGGTGAACTGCAGGCTGAAGTTGTACTGGCGGAGGCGGTCAGACCAGCGGTGCAACCTCAGGGGTTTGTGGCCTGTCCCAGATGTGGACAGCAGCGCTGTCAGGGCCTGGTGATCTGTCCTGAGGGTGAAGGAGCGGCCATAGAGGTAGAGGTGCCACCTTTCACAAGCCCAGATACAGGCTAACGCCTCACGCTCACCCACGGAGTACCGCTGCTCGGTCAGGTTGAGGGCACGGGAGGCGAAGGCGATGGGCTTCTCCACACCGTTCTGGGTTTGAGACAGCACAGCCCCTATCGCTGTGGCTGATGCGTCACAGGTCACAAAGGTGGAGCTGGAGATGTCGAAGTGAGCCAACATTGGTGGTGAAGTCAGTTGAGTCTTGAGATCACGCACAGCGTCACTGCATGCCTTTGACCACACCCATGGCTCGTCCTTACACAGCAGCTGGCGCAGGGGGGCTGTGGTCGCAGAGTACTGGGGAAGAAACCTCAGGTAGTAACTTGTCATACCCAGGAAGGAGGCGACCTGGGCGGCCGAGCTGGGCTCAGGGATGGCCTGAATGGCGTCCACGTTGGATTGTAATGGAGTTACACTGCTCGCTGACAGCCGGAACCCCACGAACTCGATGGCTGGCACAGAGAGGACACATTTCTCAGCATTGAGAGTTAGCTTGTGCTTGGACAGGGCTGCGAAGACCATGTTGAGGCGCTTGTCGTGGATTTCACTGGTGGGCCCGTGTACCACTATATCGTCCAGATAAATGGCCACGCCCAGTATGCCAGCCAGCACAGAGACCATGATTTTCTGGAAGCAGCTAGGGGCGGAGCTGAGACCGAAAGGCATCCTGGTGTAGCGAAACACTCCTGCATGTGTCACAAAGGCTGTGAGGTTTCAGCTGCTGGGGTGGAGGGGCACCTGTAAGTACCCCTGTCTGAGGTCGAGCTTGGAGAACACCTCAGAGCCATAGAACTGAGCAGTGAGTTCTTCTGAGGTGGGCAGTGGATACTTATAGGGGACCACTGCCTTATTTACTGCACGTAGATCGACGCAGACACGCAGGCCCCCCGACTTCTTCTTAGCCACCACGAGGTTTGAGACCCAAGGTGACGCGTCCACCGGTTCAATGATGCCAGCTTCCAGCAGTTGTTGCAGCTCGGCGGAGACCCCATCACGGAGAGCCAACGGGATGCGGCGCAGTGGTTGGATGACAGATTTCACAGCAGGGTTGAGGAGAGGTTGATGGGCGAAGGCGGAGAGGCAGCCCAGCCCCATAAACAGCGATGGCCACTTCTGCTGCCAAGGTGTGGCAACAGTCAGGATTGCTGCCCCCCTTGTGTCTAAGGGGGAGAACCCCAGAGCGGAGAACAGGTCCAGGCCCATCAGGTTGGCCCCACGGCATGCCACATGAAAAACTGCATTGGGCACCAGCTTGGTTCCATAGCGGACAGTCACTTGGAGAGAGCCAACCAGATCGATTTTGGAGTCACCATACCCACAGAGGATAGCTGAGGGTACGGACAGTGGCAGTGAACCGAAAAATTGACTGTAGGTATCAACATTCAGGAGAGACACACCTGCACCGGTGTCCAACAGCAGGGGGATGCACACATCATTAATGTTGACTGTGCATGATTTGAATGACACTGGCCCAGAGCTCACCTTGTGAATGATGGCGGTTGAAGACTGGGGGGTGTGGCCCTCTGATCCAGCCGGGGAAGGTCGACAGACGTTGGCAAAGTGATTGTGCTTACCGCAGCTACGGCATGTCTGGCCACGGGCAGGGCAGTTCTGAGCCCTTGAAACATGAGACCGAGACCCACAGTTACCACAGGACTGTTGAGGGCTGGGCCGAGAACGCCGTCGTTGCAGTTGCAAGACGTCCCCAGTGGAGTCGGCGCCCGCCTCGCTCTGGCTGGGTCGCGTCCCGAGGGGCAGCCGTGAGCAGAGGGAGGAGTTGTTGGCAGCTTGACTGGAGGTGGCCACTTGCTGTGTATTTAGCACAGCAGCACACTCAGCCGCTCCCTCAACCTGTAGTGCGATGGTAATTGCTCTGGACAGCAGCAGATCGTCTTTTTCCAGCAGGAGAGTCTCACGCACCTTTGCGTTGTTGGTGTGTTCGATTAGCTGGTCGCGAACCATCTCGTCCCGAAGCGCGCCAAACTTGCATGAGCTAGCTAGCCCTCGCAAATTAGCTACATACTGCTGCACAGACTCACCAGGCAGTTGGTGTCGCTGACGGAATATAAATCACCGAAGGAGGGCACTCTGTGGAGCAGCGAAATGGGTGCTCATAAGTCCCACAGCTTCGTCAAAGCTTGTGACGTTCCCCAGAGTCCCGAGCACACGATGACCCTCTGCTCCCAAGCAGTGTAGCAACAGAGTCGTCTTCCTAGCCTGGCTCACGTCGTCGAGCCCTGAGGCGATGATGTAATTTTCAAAACTATGTAGCCAGCGAGTCCATGGTACCGGAGGCTCGCCAGGTAATGCCAGGAAGGGGGCAGGTGGTGGGAGAGAGATATCAGCCATCCTCGTCGTCAATATTGTATTTAGAAATTACGTCAGGACACAGCGCTGTCGCTCGACACAACCGCTACGTTGCATTCTTTATTTAGACTGACACAGCATCACAGGCAGACCCGATCAAACAACCCAAAGCCCGCAGGCATCACCAATCGATCCCAGCACAATAGAACAGCACCAAATCAAATGCAGCACTGTCGATGTGTGCAGACATAACACGGGCACCTCTGATATATTGACAGAAAATGAATCAATAACACAACGTTCGTATCTCCGTAAAGTTTCAGGTGGCACACGCGATAGTTTCTGGTGCGCATAAGATAGGTCCAGGCTTGGGAGTCGCAGCCGTGGGTGTTACCGGTGTTGCAACACCCTCACAGAAACACGATTCCACCCCCCCCCCCCCACTTCTTCGTTTGATGGCTGGGAGAGCTTGCGCTGGATTGGTTGGGAGAGCGGGGCAGGCTAAGCTAATTGCTAGCCCATGCAGATCGGTTGGTACTTGATCTACTCACTCTACCGGATGTGCCCGGGGTCCTGTGACTACAGATGGCATAACTACTTCACGCATTGTGATTGGGTAGGGGCTAGTTCAGTTTAGGAACTGCGGGAAACAGTAGATTGACGTTAGACGCAGCTCGGGCCTTTGGCCCTTGCACGCGTTCGCTTGTCCAGGACCCCCCCCCCCCAAGACTGCATCCTCACACCTTTACTAACCAACTCTATGTCAACGTGGATTGTAAAAAACACACAGCTAATTAACTCTTAAGCACATAATCCGTGACGTCATATGTAGTCGAAAAACCCCGAGTCGATATTGTACCCGAGCAGAAATGGAACCCACACAGGCAGTTCCGATAACACTGAGGGCGGTCTGGAAACGGCCTCACTTGGCATTAACTGTGGTTTTTTTATGTTGTCGTGAGGGGTGCGGGGAGGAAAGTACACACAGGTGGACTATATCTTATGTAGAAGGCGCGATCTAAAAGGGATTGGAGACTCCGAGGTGGTGACAGGGGAGAACGTAGCTAGGCAACATCAGATGGTGGTCTGTAGGATGACTTCGGAGACCAAGAAGAGGAAGCGAGTGAAGGCAGAACCGAAGATCAAATGGTGGAAGTTGAAGAAGGAAGATTGTTGTGTGGAGTTCAGGCAGGAGTTAAGACAGGTACTGGGTGGTAGTGAAGAGTTGCCAAATGGCTGGGTAACCACTGCAGAAATAGTGAGGGAGACAGCTAGGAAGGTAGATGGTGTGTCATCAGGACAGAGGAAGGAAGACAAGGAGACTTGGTGGTGGAATGAGGAAGTACAGCAAATTATACAGAGGAAGAGGTTGGCAAAGAAGAAGTGGGATAATAAGAGAGATAAAGAAAGTAGACGGGAGTACAAGGAGATGCAGCGTAAAGCGAAGAGAGGTGGCAAAGGCAAAGGAAAAGGCGTATGGTGAGTTGTATGCGAGGTTAGACACTAAGGAAGGAGAAAGGGACTTGTACCGATTGGCTAAACAGAGGGACCGAGCTGCAAAGGATGTGCAACAAGTTAGGGCGATCAAGGATAGAGATGGAAATGTGCTGACAAGCGAGGAGAGTGTGCTGAGAAAGTGGAAGGAGTACTTTGAGGGGCTGATGAATGAAGAAAATGAGAGAGAGAGAAGGTTGGATGATGTAGGGATAGTGAATCAGGAAGTGCAGTGGATTAGCAAGGAGGAAGTGAGGGCAGCTATGAAGCAGATGAAGAGTGGAAAGGCAATTGGTCCTGATGACATACCTGTGGAGGCATGGAGAACTTTAGGAGAGATGGCAGTGGGGTTTTTAGCTAGATTGTCGAACACGATCTTGGAACGTGAGAGGATGCCTGAGGAGTGGAGAAGAAGCATACTGGTACCGATTTTCAAGAACAAGGGCGATGTGCAGAACTATAGCAACTACAGAGGTATGAAGTTGATCAGCACAGCATGAAGATATGGGAAAGAGTAAACGAAGCCATGTTAAGAGGGAAGGTGATGATTAGCAAGCAGCAGTCTGGTTTCATGGCACACAAGAGCACCACAGATGCGATGTTTCCTTTGAGAATGTTGATTGAGAAGTATAGAGAAGGCCGGAAGGAGTTACATTGTGTCTTTGTAGATTTAGAGAAAGCATACAACAGGGTGCCGAGAGAGGAGGTGTGTTATTGTATGAGGAAGTCGAAAGTTGCAGAGAAGTATGTAGGAGTGGTGCAGGATATGTATGAGGGCAGTTTGACAGTGGTGAGGTGTGCAGTTGGAATGACAGATGGGTTCAAGGTGGAGGTGGGAATACATCAAGGATCGGCTCTGAGCCCTTTCTTGTTTGCAGTGGTGATGGACAGGTTGACGGACGAGATCAGGCAGGAGTCTCTGTGGACTGTGATGTTTGCAGATGACATTGTGATCAGTAGCGAGAGTAGGGTGCAGGTTGAGGAGAGCCTGGAGAGGTGGCGGTATGCACTGGAGAGAAGAGGAATGAAGGTCAGTAGGAGCAAGACGGATTACCTATGCGTGAATGAGAGGGAGGACAGCAGAATGGTGAGGATGTAAGGAGTAGAGGTGACGAAGGCATGTGAGTTTAAATACTTGGGGTCAACTGTCCAAAGTAACGGGGAGTGCAGAAGAGAGGTGAAGAAGAGAGTGCAGGCAGGGTGGAGTGTTTGGAGAAGAGTGTCAGGAGTGATTTGCGACAAGATGGTTGCAAAACCAGCTATGTTATATGGTTTGGAGACAGTGGCACTGACGAAAAGACAGGAGGCGAAGCTGGAGGTGCAGGGTTGAAGATGCTAAGATTTTCATTGGGAGTGACAAAGAAGGACAGAATTAGGAACGATTATATTAGAGGGACCGCTCAAGTTGGACTGTTTGGAGACAAAGCAAGAGAGGCAAGATTGAGATGTCTTGGTGTGGAGGAGAGATGCTGGGTATATTGGGAGAAGGATGCTGAATATGGAGCTGCCAGGGAAGAGGAAAAGAGGAAGGCCAAAGAGGAGGTTTATGGTGAGGGAAGACATGCAGGTGGCTGGTGTGACAGAGGAAGATGCAGAAGACAGGAAGAAATGGAAACGGTTGATCCGCTGTGGTGACCCCTAACTGGAACAGCCGAAAGTAGTAGTAGTAGTAGTAGTGAGGGGTGCGGGGAGGTGTGTCGGGGGTGTCTGGCTGGGAGAGCTTGGTCTGCTTCATCCGGTGGGCCAGGAGACCGTGGCCCCTGCCTGGAGCTTCGCCCGGGGAGGAAACGCCAAGGGCGGTCTGACAGGACGCGGAAGCGGGGCAGGCTAAGCTATCTGCTAGCCCATGCAGGCCGGCGGTTCCCGACATTCATTCTGGCTGGCATTCGTTCCCTTGGGCAGTGATTTTTTTGTGATAGGCTCCAGCATCCCCGCGACCCTGAGAGCAGTATAAGCAGTTCGGATAATGGATGGATGGATATGTGTTAGTTTGGATATGTGCTCTTGTAGATTTTGGATGTGTTTTTTGTCTTTGTGTTGTACTGCTGTGGGCTGGGGGAAACGGCATTTCGTTTCATTTCATGTACGCAAGTACATGAAGTTAAATGACAAAGTGTTCGTGATTCCACTTTTTCCTGAGGTAGTCACTGATTAAATGAAACTGAGTTCCCCATACATGAAGGTCTAATGGGGAAGTTAGATTGATTGAACTGCCATCCAGCCAATCACAACCATTTGAACAACCCAAGAGTAAACAGTTGGAAGTGCGGTGAAGTTACGTGTATTTGGAAACTGTACTTGTCATTCGCCGCTGGCTGTGATAAAGTTAGGGAATAACAGATCAGAGGTATGAAACGGCTATTTAACTAGTTAGTAATGTAGAATTTTCATAGCGACAGGCATGGGCGCAAGTCCATGAATACTGGGGTGGCATCCAGCGCTTTACCTGTGCCCCCGTCCATAGGGTTAGTGGTTGTGTCAGGAAGGGCATCCGACGTAAAATTTTGCCAAATCAATATGCAGATTGACAAGACCATACCGGATCGAACAACGGTCATTGGTACTGTGCCCTCACAGAGTCCTGATGGAAACTGTAAAATCTGCAATGTAATGTAGAATTTTCTTTTGTAACCTTGTCTTGTTATGTGATGTGTCAGCTAACATTAGTCACAGAACATAAAATGAATTTGGTAAACAAAGTTAATGTAAGCTAATGGTAGCTGCCATTATTTAGCTAGATAGCATTTTCACAGCTAGATAGCAAGTTAAAGTCTGAATGCCCACCTCTTTTGGGACATCTCTTGCACCCTCAGTTTAAATGTCTCTTGTCTCAGCAAGCTGCAAATTAGTAGGGTAGCAGTCACATGTTGGTTTGCTTGATAGTATTTGCTGGTGTTAGTGATAGTTTGCTAGTGAAATTCAATGAGTTTGACGTTGCACAACATTCTCATTGTTTTTTTTTTATTTTTATTGACACACATTCAAAAAAGCATACCCGCAGAGTAAACACAAGCCATAAAATACAACACAATAGGTCCAATGTCAAAACAAATGCTGACGGAATACACAAACAAAACAAAACAAAGATGAGGGGGATCTGCAAAAGGTACATATGTAAGTATATAAACAAAAAAAATCATTTCTAAATCACTGGGCAAAGAAGCAAAAGGCTTAAACCATGGGGACACAAATCAAAACAGCAATAAACGAGATATATCCCATAAATCTTTCTTGCCATTTGTTAGAAAACACTTTTAAGAGATGAAAAAAATAATTTGAAATCATTTATGAACCAAACAAAAGAGTGCTTACTATTTCTCAATTTACTACAATAAATATATTTACCCGTAAGAAAAATTTTATCAATCATATCAGAAATAGATGAGTTTAGGTTATCCATGTAGAACAAAATATGTGAAATGTGAAAGGAATGCTATTTACCTTAAGTGATATCCAATTTTTTAAATCGACCCAAAATCTTTTAGACACAGGGCAATAGAAGAACATGTGCTCTAAAGTTTTACCTGTTGCATTACAAAACGTACAAGGATCCACTTCAAATGTAAACCTTTTCTCAAGAAAATCTGCAACTGGGTAAACCTTATGAATTATTTTAAAGTGAGTTTCTTTTGCCTTTGGGGAAATTGGGTATTTAATAAATTTAGAATGTGCTTTAACCATAATAGACAAGGTCTCCACATTAGGACCATGTACATACAGCTGTCTATTATAACCATGAAACACTTTGGATTTCAGAATAGCACTGATCACCTTATTATTACATTTGTTATCACATAAAGTACAATTGCTAATCACTAAATTTGGCAATACTGATTTAACATTTGAGTATATTAAGGTGTTTTGGATTAACTGAATCACTGGCAAAGGGATCGCTTTGCAAATCCTACTGTACTCCTTGTGAGTACAATTTAAATTGTATTTATTTTAAAAGACCATATAGTCCAAAACGTTACCGTTGCAATCCAATAGATCACTTACGAACAAAATCCCTTCATCATACCAGTTACTCTTAAATATTGATTTCCTATTTATTGTAATCACTCCATTGTTCCATAAAGTTGAACCATGAGGAGAGAAAATATGGCTAAATATCATTTTACAAAACAGGAATTTGTCTATGGAAATCTGACAACTTGATAGGAATCTTACTTACCTCAAAATCAAATTTTAAAACAAAATCAAGCCCACCAATTTTTCTAAACAAGGACTGCGGTATGTGAAACCACATAGAAGTTGGCTGTGTCAAGTATGCTTTTAGCCATTTAATCTTAAGAGTTCCAACCAACTACTACTACTACTACTACTACTACTACTACTACTACTACTACTTTCGGCTGCCCCTGTTAGGGGTCGCCACAGCGATCATCCGTTTCCATTTCTTCCTGTCCTCTGCATCTTCTTCTGTCACACACCAGCCATCTGCATGTCTTCCCTCATTACATCCATAAACCTCCTCTTT
This sequence comes from Lampris incognitus, assembly GCF_029633865.1. NCBI lineage: Eukaryota > Metazoa > Chordata > Actinopteri > Lampriformes > Lampridae > Lampris > Lampris incognitus. The sequence goes on along the minus strand of NC_079216.1, from coordinate 36,671,228 downwards.
GGTCTTCCTCTTTTCCTCTTCCCTAGCAGCTCCATATTCAGCGTCCTTCTCCCAATATACCCAGCATCTCTCCTCCACACATGTCCAAGCCATCTCAATCTTGCCTCTCTTGCTTTGTCTCCAAACCGTCCAACTTCGTCACTCCCAGTGAAAATCTTAGCATCTTCAACTCTGCCACCTCCAGCTTTACCTCCTGTCTTTTCGTCAGTGCCACTGTCTCCAAACCATATAACATAGCTGGTCTCACAACCATCTTGTAAACCTTCCCTTTAACTCTTGCTGGTACCCTTCTGTCGCAAATCACTCCTGACACTCTTCTCCACCCACTCCACCCTGCCTGCACTCTCTTCTTCACTTCTCCTCTGCACTCCCCGTTACTTTAGACAGTTGACCCCAAGTATTTAAACTCATATGCCTTCGTCACATTGGGATAGGAGAAGGGAACTCTGATTTCAAATCCACCTGCTGCCTTGTGGGTTGATGCCTCTTTAGGCAAAGGCTAGAAGAAGGTAACTCTGAATTCTAATCCCTGGGCACGGTCTACCCAGCTGTCAGTACCCGGAAAGGTTAAACCAAGAGTAAACCATTTCCCGGGCGCTGCACAGCAGCTGCCACTGCTCCTAGCTACACATCTAGGATGGGTTAAACGCAGAGAGTGAATTTCATTGTATGTGTATACAAATGACAAATAAAGTGTATTCTATCACCTCTACTCCTTGCATCCTGACCATTCCACTGTCCTCCCTCTCATTCACACATAGGTATTCCATCTTACTCTTACTGACTTTCATTACTCTTCTCTCCAGTGCATACCTCCACCTCTCCAGGCTCTCCTCAACCTGCACCCTACTCTCGCCACCGATCACAATGTCATCCGCGAACATCATCATCCATGGAGACTCTTGCCTGATCTTGTCCATCAATCTGTCCATCGCCATTACAAACAAGAAAGGGCTCAGAGCCAATCCTTTATGTAATCCCACCTCCACCTTGAACTCATCTGTCATTCCAACCGCACACCTCACCATTGTCACACTTCCCTCATACATATCCTGCACCACTCCTACATACTTCTCTGCAACTCCCGACTTCCTCATACAATACTACACCTCTCTTTGCACCATGTCATATGCTTTCTCTAAATCTAAAAAGACACAGTGTAACTCCTTCTGGCCTTCTCTATACTTCTCAATCAACATTCTCAAAGCAGACATCGCATCTGTGCTGCTCTTTCGTGACATGAAACCATACTGCTGCTCACTAATCGTCACCCATATCTTCATGCTGTGGCTGATCAACTTTATACCTCTGTAGTTGCTACGGTTCTGCACATCACCCTTGTTCTTGAAAATCGGTACCAGTATGCTTCTTCTCCACTCCTCAGGCATCCTCTCACGTTCCAAGATTGTGTTCGACAATCTAGCTAAAAACCCCACTGCCATCTCTCCTAAACATCTCCATGCCTCCACAGGTATGTCATCAGGACCAACTGCCTTTCCACTCTTCATCTGCTTCATAGCTGCCCTCACTTCCTCCTTAATAATCCACTGCACTTCCTGATTCATTATCCCCACATCATCCAACCTTCCCTCTCTCTCATTTTCTTCATTCATCAGCCCCTCAAAGTACTCCTTCCACTTTCTCAGCACACTTTCCTCGCTTGTCAGCACATTTCCATCTCTATCCTTGATCGCCCTAACTTGTTGCACATCCTTTGCAGCTCGGTCCCTCTGTTTGGCCAATCAGTACAAGTCCTTTTCTCCTTCCTTAGTGTCTAACCTCGCATACAACTCACCATACGCCTTTTCCTTTGCCTTTGCCACCTCTCCACTTTATGCTGCATCTCCTTGTACTCCTGTCTACTTTCTTTATCTCTCTTACTATCCCACTTCTTCTTTGCCAACCTCTTCCTCTGTATAATTTGCTGTACTTCCTCATTCCACCACCAAGTCTCCTTGTCTTCCTTCCTCTGTCCTGATGACACACCAACTACCTTCCTAGCTGTCTCCCTCACTATTTCTGCAGTGGTTACCCAGCCATTCAGCAACTCTTCACTACCACCCAGTGCCTGTCTTAACTCCTGCCTGAACTCCACACAACAGTCTTTCTTCTTCAACTTCCACCATTTGATCTTCGGCTCTGCCTTCACTCGCTTCCTCTTCTTGGTCTCCAAAGTCATCCTACAGACCACCATCCGATGCTGCCTAGCTACGTTCTCCCCTGTCACGACCTTGCAATCTCCAATCCCTTTTAGATCGCACCTTCTACATAAGATATAGTCCACCTGTGTGTATTTTCCTCCACTCTTGTATGTCACCCTGTGTTCTTCCCTCTTTTTGAAATATGTATTCACCACAGCCATTTCCATCCTTTTCACAAAATCCACCACCATCTGTCCTTCCACATTTCTCTCCTTGACACCATACCTACCCATTACCTCCTCATCACCTCTGTTCCCTTCACCAACATGTCCATTGAAGTCCGCTCCAATCACCACTCTCTCCTCCTTGGGTACCCTCTCCACCACGTCATCCAACTCACTCCAGAATTCTACTTTCTCTTCCAGTTCACACCTAACTTGCGGGGCATATGCGCTGATAACATTCACCAATACACCTTCGATTTCTAGCTTCATACTCATCACTCTGTCTGACACTCTCTTCACTTCCAGCACACTCTTGACATACTCTTCCTTCAGAATTACCCCTACCCCATTTCTACTCCCATTCGTACCATGGTACGAACCCACCTCCGATACTCCTGGCCTTACTCCCATTCTACCTGGTCTCTTGCATACACAGTATGCCTACCGTTCTTCTTTCCATCATATCAGCCAGCTCTCTCCCTTTACCAGTCATAGTGCCAACATTCAAAGTTCCAACTCTCACCTCCACACTCCTACCCTTCGTCCTCTCTCGCTGCCTTTTGACATGCCTTCGCCCAACAGTAGCATAGTTTCCACCGGCACCCTGCTGGTTAACAGTATCGGTGGCGGTCGTTGGCAACCCAGGCCTCAACCGATCCGGTATGGAAATCTTATTTATGATCCGCATATTTGATTTGGCAAAGATTTTATGCCGGATACCCTTCCTGATGCGACCCTCCCCATTTATCTGGGCTTGGGACCGGCACTAAGAATGCACTGGCTTGTGCATCCTCAGTGGCTGGGTTAATCTGCGTGAATGAATGGGAAGTAATTCACATTTTTTTACTATTAAGGGATAATCCTGATGCCTTAGAGAATAATAAAATTGTATTAAGGCCTTTCTTTGCATTACAATAGAATCGTTTCTTAAGAAAATTAATGTGTCATTTGCGAATTGACTAATTCTAAATCCCTTCTCAAAAATACTAATACCTTGAATTTCAGGATTTTTATTAATAAGAATTGTTAGTAATTGAGTGGTCAAAATAAATAATTTTGGCGATATTGGGCACCCTTGATGAATACCACGTCGTACCTTGAATCTGGGGTCATTCCAGGGTTCAAAGATGCAGAACTATATACGTTAGTGTAAAACATCTCGATTATATTGCAAAAGTTTTCTCCAAAACCCAGAAAGTGTAGCGCTTCCAGTAAAAAGGAATGTTCAATGGTATCAAATGCCTTATAAAAATCAAGAAATAACACGAAACTATCTGTATCAATTAAGTCTCAACAAGTAAGAGCCTGGTAGGGTATGGTTATGTATACTTCTAACTTTATAAAGGCTGATTGACATTTATCGACTATTTGTGTTAAGCCCTCATTTAATCGATTAGCATAAACATGTGCCAATAGTTTGTAATCGTTACCTAATAAGTGTATCAGTCTCCAATTGTCTAATGAAGGTTTATCTTTGTGGGGTTTTGGGATTAGGGTGATGATACCTTGCTTCATAGTGGGGGAAGTTTTTTTTGCTGAAATACATTCTAAAAAGGCATTATGGAGCAGTTCTCTTATATCCCTCCAAAAAAAGTGTAGAACTCCACAGTTAAACCATCAAATCCTGCTGACTTCCCAGTAGACATCCGCAGAATTGCTCTATCCAACTCTTCAATCTTAAGCTTATCCTCCATATGTTGTTTAAATTCATCATCTATAATTTTATTAAATTCTCTAATTTTTTCAAAAAAGATCCAACAGTTTTTCTTGGAAAAGTTGGATTTGTACAGGTTTCTATAAAAAGTGCTTATTTCCTCATTTACTTGGTCTTGATTCTCAATAGTAACACCCTTTATAAGCAACTTTTGAATTGTCTTTTTGGTTTGTCTTTTGACGACCCCCCCCCCCTTCTTCAATCCACCGAGCTGTTAAGGAATAAATGCCCCCTTTGTTTTTATCCAGTTGAGATTGGAGAATGTTTAATTTAGCTTGTTCCTCCAATGACTATTCAGTTTTATAACATAATCTGTTAATATCACTTACAATGATTCGCTGTTTCTGCTTTTTAAGTTTAGAAGAGCATTTACTTATTTTAATCGCTAGCTGTCTAACTTTAAATTTGAACCACTCTCATTTACTCAAGGAGGACAGTTCCAGTTCAGTAATTTCTTTAACCAGTTGTTTCTGTGCCAAAATCTAAATTTTCCAAAAAGTTATTATTGAATTTCCAGATAGAGCTAAGGTTAGACTCATTCCTACCCAACAAAAAGGACAACGAGATTACACAATGATCAGTTAGAGGTGAAACAGAGATTTCATACTTAGAGACCTCATTGACTAAAGTATTTGAGATCAACCAATAACCTATCCTTGAACACTGGCCATTATTAGATGCATTAAACCAGGTATATTGTAATGGGATTTTTCATTCTCCAATAATCAGTCAAACTTGCTTTTGTGACCAATTCAACTATGATTTCATCATAATTATGACACTGTCCCCTCGTTGAAGATCAGGAACCACATTAGAGTCTCCCCCCATTATGATTTGATCAGTTATGTAAGACACTTTCCATTCCTCCAACAACTTACTCAGGGATGCAAATAAATGTTTGTTCTGGGTTTTTCTATTGTACCCAAATACACATAACAAAATATAGTTTTCCAACGCCAACATTAGCCATTGACCATTAATATCACTTCCGTGGTTAATTACACTTCCAGGGAACCTGTTTAACAATATAATTATGCCAGCTGTAGCATAGTTAACGCGAGACTTGGAACGAAAGCGAGGAAGAAGCGAGGAGATGCAAAAGACTGGAACGTGTTAAGAGGTTCAATAAACGGAATTAAAGACATGTCAAGTGTCATTTCTGAACAACACAACATTTATGGCGACGAGGATTAAAGACTTTGAAACGGCAAGAAGAACGACAATGATTTAACGTTTCTTCGCTGATACAAAGTGCTTAATTTGCGCAGTAGTGACTGAATTAGCCGATCGAAATGGCGGACGAAGCCGCAAGATTAGCCGCAGAAGCTGCAGCACCGAGACCAGTCGCGTATGCGCAGCCATCTCCACCGGACCAGTTGAACCTCAAAGCAACAGATCTTTACACGGAATACACAATATGGATGGATTCATATATATATTTTTAAAATAGCCAGTGGGACCCGGAATGCCACGGACGAGGTAAGAAGAGCCACGTTGCTACATTGCATTGGGACGTCCGTGCAAAGGATTTTTGCAAACCTTCCAGGCGATAAGCGCACATATGAACAGACTGTGGCCGCGTTGAAAACTTACTTTACTCCACGGAGAAATGTTGTTCTAGAAAGGCATAAATTTAGACAAAGAACCCAGTCACCAGACGAAACGATTGATGCATATGTGAATGCATTAAGAGAACTGGCTAGGTCATGTGAATTCGGGGGACTGGAATCCGATATGTCAAGAGATCAACTCGTGGAGAAATGCGTCAATAAAAGATTGCGGGACAAATTGTTACAAGAGGAGGGGCTCACTTTGAACAGGGCTCTCACAGTAGCACGAGATTTTGAAGCAGCTCAAGCTGAATCTAAAGCACTTTCGGACAATAGTAGCATAACTAGAGATAGCCATGTTAACTTTAACAGAACTGAACGCGCTGATTCCGCGAGACAGAGACAAAGCACGTGATCTTAGGAATGGCACGAATAAAGAAGAGGCCAACAGCGACACCAAGTGCCATAGATGTGGATTGACAACTCATAAAGCTGTTGATTGTGGAGCAAAAACGGCGGAATGCTTGTATTGCAAGAAAATTGGTCATTACGCACGAGTTTGTAGAAAGAAAGACGGTTCACAAGACAAGAAAAGAGACGGAAATAAAAATAATGAAAAGTTCAAATCTGGAAAACCCGTTAGGACAGTGAATGAACAGTCATCTGATTCTGATGAGTTTATTTATTCAGTGGATCCAGAAGGAAAAGACACAATAAAGATTAATGGACAAAAGGTTAAAATGGTGATTGACACTGGAAGTAGCCGAAACTTCATAGGGTTAGGACTTTATAACAGACTGTTTAAAAGCAGCACATCACTGAAATCTACAGCAAAACGATTTTATGCATATGGACAGAAAGACCCACTCCCTTGTGTCGGTTTCTTTGAAGCAGAACTAAAATGGAAAGACGGCAGAACAAAAGACGAGGTCTATGTGATTAAAGGGGATGTAGAGGCACTGTTGGGTCGAAGGATGAGTTTCATACTAAAGATACTGAACAGTGAACAGAAAAAGGAAATGGTCAACTCTGTAGAACAGTCCTCAGAAAGGTTCAAGAAACTAAAAGAAGAATTTGGATCGCGTTTCACAGGTCTAGGAAAAGTTAAAGGCTTTATGCACAAGGTCACTGTAGACAAATCAGTACCTCGAGTAGCACAAAAACTGAGGCCAATGCCTTACCACATGAAAGAAGCAGTGAATCAGTAGATAGACAAGATGTTAGAGCAAGACATTATAGGTCAATGAGGGATCAGAATGGGTCTCCAACTTATTACTCACTCCTAAGAGAGACACTGCAGAGATGAGACTATGTGTAGATCTCAGAGAGGTGAATAAATCAGTCATTAGAGAAAGACACCCAGTACCAACAGTAGATAGTATACTACAAGCAGTTCAGGGATCAAAAGTTTATGCTAAACTAGGTGCTCGTAAAGGCTTTTGGCAAATTGAATTAGCCCCAGAATCAAGAAATCTGACTACATTTATAACACAGAGGTTGTTACCGCTACAAGAAAGAACCTTTTGGTTTATCTAGCGCACCAGAAGCATATCAAAAGGCCATGGACTCACTGATAAGCGGAATGCCAGGTATCGTATGTTATATGGATGACATGATTGTCTATGCCAATGATGAGGAACAGCTGGAACAAAGGCTGAGGGAAGTATTTCAGAAAATCCAAGAAAAAGGACTAACATTGAACAAGGACAAATGTGTCCTAGGTTTGCACCAGATTGAAATACTGGGACATGTAATTTCAGGAGACGGAATCAAACCAGATCCAAAGAAAGTGGAGGCAATTAGCAAAGCACCACAACCAGAGAACGTGGCACAGCTTCGTTCATTTTTAGGAACATGTGGGTTTTTAATGAAGTTTATTCCTAATTATGCAAACATGTCAGAAAGCTGACAAGGAAAGGACAAGAATGGAAATGGACTAGTGAGACTGAAAAATCATTCAAGGAAATGAAGCAAGCACTGGTAAGTCAACCTTGTCTAGCTTACTTTCAATTGGATGCACCGACCATAGTAATTACTGATGCAAGTCCAGTAGGACTAGGAGCAGTATTATTTCAAACACAATCAGATGGACAGAACAAACCCATCGCTTATGCGAGCTGTTCACTGACTGCCACAGAGAGACGCTATTCTCAAATAGAGCGCGAAGCTCTGGGATGTGTTTGGGCAGTGGAACATTTTAGGACGTATGTATGGGGAAGCAAGTTCAAACGGATCACAAACCACTCATCTATAGGTTTAATCCAGAAAGGGCGACACTGCTACCACCACGGATACAAAGACTCAGAATGCGACTGTACCCGTTTGATCACACAATTGAACACATTGCAGGAAAATCCAATGTAGCAGACTCACTCTCGAGACTTCCTTTAACTAAAACAGAAGAAAATGGTTACGTGGACACCTACATGGATTAAGTGCTTTCCATCATTACCCATGGCATACCAGCCATGACACTTGACGCAATTAAAGGAGATACCCAAACTGATGAAATGCTGAAACAGTTGATTTTAATAATAGAAACAGTTCAATGGCCTAACCCGATAACAGAAGAACTCAAACCATACAAAAGATGTGCAGATGAGCTATCAACGCATGATGGACTGATCTTGAGGGCACAGGATTGTACTTCCCAAAGGAAAAGTGAAACAAGCTCTAAATATAGCTCACGAGACTCATCAAGGAGTAGTTCGCACAAAACAGTACTTAAGTTTTACTGGCCAAACATGGACATTGATGTAGAAAGACTAATAAGGCATTGTAATGCATGTGTGTTAAATCAACCGCTGCACGACGACCAACCACTTCAACCGCTAGACTTGCCGCCCAGACCTTGGTCTAAGTTAGGCATAGATCTAGTAGGTCCAATTCGCAATGAATATATATTAACAGTTATAGACTATTACTCATCGTACCCAGAAGCAATTGTAATTCCAGACATATCGTCTGAAACGGTAATTAGCTGATGAAAATATTTGCTCGCTTTGGATACCCCCTAGAGGTGGTAACGGATAACGGCAAACAATTCGTTGGACGACTGTTTGAGTCATTCCTTAACACAAGTGGAATCAAACACAAAGGCTTCACCGTATTATCCGAGGAGCAATGGGAAGATCGGGCGTTTCCATAGATATTTAAAGAAGGCGTTTACAGCAGCCAGAAGTGAGGGGAGGAGCTCGCTAAGATTCTGATGGCGTATCGCACAACGACTCACAGGGCATCAGGCGAAACTCCAGCCTATCTTATCTTTGGAAGGGACATTAGGACAAAGCTACCAAACTTGGAGAAGAAAGATGAAAAGTTTGACGACATTCAAAAACACCACCATGAGTATAAACTCAAAATGAAAAAGTATTCAGATCAAACAAACAAAGCAAAAGAGCACAACTTTAAAATAGGAGACATAGTATACATAGCCAGCATAGAGAATGGTAAGCTTGACGCAAAGTACCGAGACATTCGCTATGTTTTGCTTAGAAACACCTCGGACAACTCCTTTGAATTAGTGAACACCGAAGACGGATCTCTGATCATACGGAACGTCAAACATCTTCGACAGACTCCTTTGCCGATGGAGTTATCCATTCCTGAACCATCAGTACCAGAAGTGGACACAGGAGCAGTGGAAGTACAAGAGTCACAGCACACATCAGTCGTGGATCCTCCTGTCGAATCTGTGTTTGTACCTCAGACAGATATTACCACTAGGTCAGGGAGGCGTATTAGAATGCCAACACGTTTCAAGGACATGGTCATGTAAAAGGACTGATGTTTTGTAAACTGGAAAAACACAATGTTTTGTAAATTGGGAAAGCAAAATGTTTTGTAACTAGAACTGAATCACTCAAGAGAGATTAAGGATAATAGTGTAAGTGTTATGCTCGCGCACCAGAACCTGACCCGTGTGGCGAAACCCAAGACAGACAGACACGAGATGACTTCTAAGTCTACAAAGGGGGGTTTTATTGTGGGAGGGAAATGTATGGTGAAAAAAGGCGTTCTGTTAGTGGGATGTGTGAATAAACTATGTGTGGTGTCCCGTGGTTTGCGTGTATAACTATGTGTGAGTGTTTTTAGCCAATGTGTGGTGCGGTATGTAAATGACCAGGAGGTGTTGAAGAAATGTGCGTGCACCTGGCGAGAAAGTCCAGTCCGTGATCCAAGAGGGGTTGTCCGAGAAAGTCCAGGTCCGAGATCCGGGAAGTCGATTCCGAAAGGAGGGGTCCAGGTAGAGGGACAAAGGGGGGAGATCGCAGGAGAGGTCCGGGGAGAAACGTGAAGGTCGCTGGGGACGAGGGAGACGCGGGGAGCCGTGGAAATCGCGGAGGGAGAGTCTTGGGAGGAAACAGAGACACGAAGATAAGACACTGGGGAATAAACAGAATGCAAGGAACGCTGGAGGGCTTGTCAGAACTTTACCGCAGGGTTCAGTACGTCGAAGCACTGAGAGACGTTCTGGGAGGCTTCTTGTAGAAGGCTGCCTGATTGCCACAGGTGTGCCTGATGGATGATGGCAAACACCTGGTGCAGTGCAGCGCTCGTCTCAGAGCGCGAGCCGAGCGCTCGGATGTTTCCGGCACGTCCGAGCTGGGGGAGTGGATTGAACGTGCCGGGGAGGCAGCTCGGGGCGGTGTAACCACAACAGTAAGTTCATTAAGAGTCAGGAGAAAAGATATGTATTTGATAGAAATTGATAAAATAAATGCTTATTTACTTTATGTTAAATATTGGTGTTAGAGGCATAATATGTAGCCGGGTGGTAAATCTGTTAAATCTGTTAAATGATTTTCCACTTAAATTTAGTATAGTTTAACTGTTAATATATGTAATTGTTACACTGTCAAGCCATGTAAAATGTCATTTGATGTATTTAAATTGTGAGGCAGATTGTGAGTGTATTTTTATAGTTTTGGTTGTCGTTGCATGTTTTGACCAGTAAGTGGCCGTGGCGGACTTTTATTGTAACTCCGTGCAAGTTATCCAAGTGCATCTTGGGTATTCTTTCTTTTTTTTCTTGTGTGGAGCGCCTGAAGATTGTGGTGTGACAGTGCTCTGACTCCGTAGTAAGTAAGGGTAAATATCTTGTGAAATATACCTGTAACATTATTCCAAACAATATTGTATGTCGGTAATTTGACAAGATGGTTTGATTTAGACGCTACTGGAGTTGATGTTCGGTGATTTTGGGCGCGAGCCGTCGACCGCTGTTCGCCATTGCAGGCATGACAAGGTAATGTTGGCGTGAATAAAGCCACACCATGCCATTGTATTTGGGATGTAAAGGTTTTATATGCATTTTAATTCTGTTTAAAGGTAACTGACAGAGTGAGAAGTTGCGCGATCTTCAGGAAGTTCCACATGTCTTTGTTAAACCCTGTTTAACGTACATAGTCCACTGCCGTATTTTGCACCGTATTTTGTATTTATTATTTCCCTTTTTTTAAAAATCTTTTCTGTTAAACTTGCCACATCTGTGAACATTTATGATCTGTTTGCTCGAAAGACACAGGAATATATGCACTCAGTAAAACGATCTGCATTCGAAGGTTCAAACAATAAAATTAAAGCTACAAGAACCCCGGAAGTAATTGTGTCCTGTGTGGTATCTAATTCCACGGGCTACATAATTTTGGTACCAGGAGTGGGGTGTAGCTAAAACATTTTTTTTTAAATTGGCAACAGAGTGGCTTATTTTTACTTAAAAAAAAAATACGGCAGTGGTGAAGATTGCTGGTGACGTCCGTTGGTGTTGAGTCTGAAGCCATCCTGCTGTGGAGGTGGTGACCAGCGAGAGACGACGTGAGGGCATCTAAGAGGTTCTGGTGCTTCCTGTTTCACACGACTCAGCCGTACCAGCGTAGAGGACTCCAGCGCTAACTTCAGCTACAAAGACCAAGATCCAGCAAGGCTCCAAGTTAAAGACTGTCCTTGTAGTATCCTTGAACCAGGTTTTGAACTAAATATCCTCATTTATACTGGACTGAGTAAAGATTAATATATCATTATGTCTAGTGATTCTGGTGATGAAGGGAGTTCACGTAATGATAATGGCCACACCTCAGGTGGCATAATGGGTATAGGTGAAGGTGCTACAAAAGAAATGCAGACCACCATGCAAGAGCTTGCCAGACTGCGAGATGAGCTCACCAGGTTAAATGGTGAAGCAAGGGCTCAGAGAGCAAGTGACAACAGTGCACCCACACGTTCATACATCTACGTTCCAAGAGAACGCCAGATCCAAGCATTTAGTGGGGAGTGTGGTACAGACAGGAGATCTGTTGAAGAGTTTATTGAAGAGGTTGAAAGGGTTTTAAGATACAGAGAGCAAACAACAGGAGAACAATGTGACTATATACTATCTCTATTGCGTGGCCCTGCATTGGAAGAGGTGCGACTATGCATGAGGGGTCAGTCAGTGGGGCCCAGTGATTTATACTCTTACCTGAGCAATGCATTTGGGGAAAAGCGCAGTTCCACACAGCTTTTGCAGGCCTTTTACAACCGTAACCAAACTGATGGAGAAGACCTCCGTGACTACTCCCATGCACTATCCCAGATTTTGAGCTCTGTAGTGAAACAGTCCACAGATGTAATACCTAATGAGAAAACTGTGCTCAGAGACCGGTTTATTGAGGGTTTAAGAGAAGCAGCACTCAGGCGTGAACTCAGGAAAATGGTTAGGGACAAACCAGAGAGCAGTCTTCTAGATGTGAGGAACGAGGCCCTCCTGTGGGAGATGGAGGACAGCAGGTCTCATCGTCCCAGGGTCATAAAGAGCAACCAAGTTACATCAGAGGTTCCGGAAACCCAGTGCTCTATTATTAAAACAAACAATGACCAAGGTATTGCATTAAATGATGTTCGGAGAGCAGTAGCCCATCAAGAAAAACAGCTAGCAGAGTTAGGCAAAACACTCGCTGATCTAGCCTTTGCTGTAGGTGAACTGAGTAAGCGCAGCACTCAACAGACATTCCTAGAGCCCAAGCCACGACCTAGACCCCAGCCAAAGTTCACACCAGATGGTCAGCCTATCTGTTTCAAGTGTAGAGGCATAGGTCACATTGCAAGAAAATGCTCACAGGCCAGAGGGGGTCAAGGGGACGCAACACCTAGTTCTTATGTAGTGCAGGAAAACTCGCACCCTCAGTTGTCATGAGCCACACAACTCGAGGGGAGGAAGCTGGCTCACCAAAAGAGACTCCAGACAGAAGCAGGATCTTAGAGCGTGCAGTCGGAGAATGTAAAACTGTTGAGGTGAAACTACGAGGTGTTACAGTGTCCTGCTTACTTGACACTGGTAGCCAGGTCAGTACAATTTCTGAGAGTTTTTCCAGGGAACACCTGTCAGTGAAAGGTGAAGACATTCACCCGGCATTTGAGTGGTTAAAGATCACTGCAGCTAATGGATTAGACATACCCTATATGGGCTATGTGGAGCTTGATGTAGAAGCCATGGGTCTGACTATCCCAGAGCGAGGTTTTCTGATAGTTAAAGATTCTGAACACTCTTCCTCTGTTCCAGGTCTAATAGGGATGAACATTGTCAAAAAATGCAGAGAGCTAGTACACACTGAGTTTGACACCACACTGCAGGAGAGGTTTGACTCAAACTGGAGAGAGGCTTTTAATCATCTTCATGCAGTACATGCAACAGACAGACTCTCTTTCGCTAGGGTAGCTGGTAATGTAGTCCATATACCTGCTTCATCTGCTGCTACAGTTATGGCTAGGGGACTCAGGACCGTGAGTGAGGATGGTTCTTTTTTGTTGCTGGAGTCTGTGGGTGTCCCCGTTCCTGGAGGTTTGGTTGTTGTGCCTACTTTGGTTTCATCGGGCAATCACATTTTTCCAGTCCGAGTCATGAACATGTCTGATGAAGATATCTGGCTAGGGCCACGGACTTGGCTAGGGGTTTTGACTCAGGTAGACTGTGTGAAAAGTGATGAGCTTTGTGAGGTACAGTTCCAGAGAATCTCAGCAGACACTGAACAAGTGAGTATCAGTGAACACCCCGAAACACTGACAGATGTGCAGGAAATTCTCGGCAAGCTCAATTTTTGTGGTAGCCCAGAACAGCAAGCACAGCTGACTTTGTTACTGGAGAAGTACTCTTTTGTGTTTGCAACAGAAGATGAAGATCTAGGCCACACTGACAAAGTACAACATGAGATCCATCTGACAGATGACATACCTGTAACGCAGCCATACAGACGAATCCCACCCACACAGTACAGTGAAGTCAGGGAACATATTGGCAAGCTGCTTAAAAAAGGGGTCATTCAAGAAAGCTCTAGTGCTTATGCTTCGCCCATAGTACTAGTGAGAAAGGCAGATGGTAGTCTGAGGCTATGTGTCGATTACAGGAAACTCAACTCAAAGACAAGACGTGATGCATTCCCGCTCCCGAGAATTGATGAGAGTTTTGATGCGCTGAGAGGGGCAAAGTTCTTTTCGACCATAGATCTGGCGAGCGGATACCACCAGGTAGCTATGCATGAGAGAGATCGGACTAAGACTGCATTTACTACACCGTTTGGTCTGTATGAGTACGTGAGAATGCCTTTTGGTGTTTGTAACGGTCCAGCTCCATTTCAGAGACTTATGCAAGTTACTATGAATGATCTCATTTTTCAGATACTCCTGGTCTACCTAGATGACATCTTGGTTTTTTCAGAGACATTTGAGCAGCATTTGGAGAGACTTGAGACTGTGTTTAAGAGACTGGCAGAGACGGGCCTTAAGGTGAAGTTGCAGAAGTGTGCGTTTCTACAACAGTCAGTAAAGTTTTTGGGTCATCAGGTGTCAGCAGAAGGTATAGGAACTGACCCCTCCAAGGTCTCTGCTGTTAAGAACTGGAAGGTCCCACCCACTGCCAAAGAGCTGCAGTCGTTCTTGGGTTTCTGTAGTTACTACAGGAGATTCATTCGAGGCTTCTCACAGATTGCCGGGCCACTGCATGACCTAGTCAACAAATGTTCAGGTGTGAAAAAAACAGGGAAAGTAGGTCACCAGTTTTGTAATATGTGGACACCAGAGTGTGACTCTTCCTTTGAGCAGTTAAAGGAAAAACTTACCTCTGCTCCCATTTTGGGTTTTGCCGATTTCACACAACCATTTGTAGTTGAGACAGATGCTAGTCAGCATGGATTAGGCGCTGTATTGTGTCAGCAGCAAGGTGACACCAGATGTGTCCTAGCATATGCTAGCCGCAGACTACGCCAGGCTGAGAAGAATGACCGAAATTATAGTAGCATGAAGTTGGAGTTGCTTGCCTTAAAATGGGCAGTTGCTGAAAAATTCAGGGGTTACTTGCTTGGTTCAAAGTTTGTTGTCCTGACTGATAACAATCCCCTCTGCCACCTCAAGACAGCCAAGTTAGGTGCTATAGAGCAGAGGTGGGTAGCGCAACTGTCTGTTTTTGATTTCGAGGTTAAGTACCGTCCTGGTTGCAGTAATGCCGCCGCAGATGCTCTCTCTAGGCAGGAGTTTGCAGGGGAGCCTGAAACAGACCCTGACTCGGATTTTGACGACTGTATCACTGTGTGTAACCTGATTGAGCGAGGAACAGTTCTGGATCCTGGTCTTGTCTCTAGAGGTCTGGAGTGTTACAAAGTGAGACAGATCCGTGCTGGGGAGTCGAGGTCTGGTGAGACAGGTACTAAACAGGGCAACACCCCCACACTGCCAGGTTATACCAGAGAGGAGCTGGTAGGTTTTCAGGCCGGTGACCCCACCCTAAAAGAGTTTAGGGCATTTTGGGATCGGGGGAGGAGGCCATGTCCCAGAGAGAGAGCAGCCCTGTCTAGTCAAGTGAAAAGATTGTTGAAACAATGGAGATGCATACAACAACGAGAAGGGTTGTTGTACAGGGTTATCACAGACCCACGTCATGGAGAAGTGTGGCAGTTACTCGTGCCTAGTTGTTTGAGGGACCAAGTTCTAGAAAATGTACATAACAACATGGGACATCAGGGCATAGAGCGCACTGTAAACTTGCTAAGAGGGAGGTGTTTTTGGGTAGGGCTATGCGAGGATGTGGAAAGCTGGGTTAAAAACTGCGAGCGGTGCATTTTGACCAAGATGCCTCAGCCAAAAATCCATGCTCCAGTTAAGGCATTCCTGGCCTCCCGACCTCTAGAAGTGGTGGCTGTTGATTTTACAGTGTTGGAGGCAGCTTCAGATGGCCGTGAAAATGTCCTTGTTGTGACCGATGTGTTTACAAAGTTCACACAAGCGTATGCTACCAAAGACCAGAAGGCTGACACTACAGCTAAAGTTTTGCTCAGGGAGTGGTTCATGAAATATGGGGTCCCAGAGAGACTGCACTCAGACCAAGGTCGAAATTTCGAGAGTGAAATTATAGCAGAGCTGTGCAAACTCTATGGGGTTAAAAAGACACGGACAACTCCCTACAGGCCACAGGGAAACGGTCAGTGTGAAAGATACAATCGCACACTCCATGACTTGTTAAGGACACTCCCACCAGAGAAAAAAAAGCGTTGGCCAGAGCATCTGTCTGAAGTAGTATATGCCTATAATGTCACTCCTCATTCCACCACAGGGTACTCGCCTTATTATTTGCTTTTCGGGGTACAGCCACATCTCCCAGTAGATGCTTTATTAGGGCGTGAGTGTGTGTCAGACAGGAAACAGGATTGGTTGTCTGTTCATCAGGAGAGACTCCGACAGGCACATGAGAGAGCCAGAGAGTACTCAGAGCAGAAGGCAGCTGAGAGGATCTCACTGCAAAATGAGAAGGTGTATTGTCCTCCTGTGGACATTGGTCAGTTGGTTTTCCTACGTCACAGACCCCCAGGTAGACATAAGATTCAGGACACATGGACCTCAACAGTCTACAAGGTAGTTGACATCCAGGGTACCACACACACTGTTGAACCTTTTGAGGGAGGTCCCATTAAAAGAGTTCATAGGTCAGAGTTGCGACCTTGTGCGAAACCAGTTCCCAAACCAAGAACTAGAACTAGGTTACAGACCACTACACAGCCTGTAGCTGAGGATGAGCCTGAGTCACCTGAGGCTGATTTTGTTATTGTTGAGGAAGTCATCCCTCGCCGGCTTGTGCAAGTACCTAACCTGCCTCTTGCAGCAGAAAGTGTTAGTTTACCTGTGACAGCACCCACAGATGAGAGTGACGGTGAAGGACCTGAGGAAGGTTATTCAGATATGAGAAATTGTGGCACAGAAACAGAATGTGTTAATGATGTGCATCCAGACGTTAGCGACAGTGACTTGCCCATTATTGAAAACAGGGACAGGCCCGCACTAACAGATGATGCTGGTGGAGCAGGACGTAGAACCTATGCACCTAAACCTGCCATTAGGAAAAGCAAGCAGGAAATGGCTGGATCTCATTCAAACCCATTTCATCTGCCAAAGTCAGCCTGTAATGCAGTCTCAGTCAGCACAGACATGGTCTCTAAGGTTTTGACAAGCCTGGGTGCTGCTCTCTTTGAAAAGGCCTTGCAGGGAGTATTTGAGTCAGTTCATGTTTCGTAGTCACCGAGGACGTTGACTATATTTGCAGGGGAGTATGTAGCCGGGTGGTAAATCTGTTAAATATGTTAAATGATTTTCCACTTAAATTTAGTATAGTTTAACTGTTAATATATGTAATTGTTACGCTGTCAAGCCATGTAAAATGTCATTTGATGTATTTAAATTGTGAGGCAGATTGTGAGTGTATTTTTATAGTTTTGGTTGTCATTGCATGTTTTGACCAGTAAGTGGCAGTGGCGGGCTTTTATTGTAACTCCGTGCAAGTTATCCAAGTGCATCTTGGGTATTCTTTCTTTTTTTTTCTTGTGTGGAGCGCCTGAAGATTGCGGTGTGACAGTGCTCTGACTCCGTAGTAAGTAAGGGTAAATATCTTGTGAAATATACCTGTAACATTATTCCAAACAATATTGTATGTCGGTAATTTGACAAGATGGTTTGATTTAGACGCTACTGGAGTTGATGTTCGGTGATTTTGGGCGCGAGCCGTCGACCGCTGTTCGCCATTGCAGGCATGACAAGGTAATGTTGGCGTGAATAAAGCCACACCATGCCATTGTATTTGGGATGTAAAGGTTTTATATGCATTTTAATTCTGTTTAAAGGTAACTGACAGAGTGAGAAGTTGCGCGATCTTCAGGAAGTTCCACATGTCTTTGTTAAACCCTGTTTAACGTACATAGTCCACTGCCGTATTTTGCACCGTATTTTGTATTTATTATTTCCCTTTTTTTAAAAATCTTTTCTGTTAAACTTGCCACATCTGTGAACATTTATGATCTGTTTGCTCGAAAGACACAGGAATGTATGCACTCAGTAAAACGATCTGCATTCGAAGGTTCAAACAATAAAATTAAAGCTACAAGAACCCCGGAAGTAATTGTGTCCTGTGTGGTATCTAATTCCACGGGCTACAATAGAAAAGCAATAGTATTTTAAAACTACAAGGGGAGGAATATGTAGTATAGTTAACGCGAGACTTGGAACGAGAGCGAGGAAGAAGCGAGGAGCTGCAAAAGACTGGAACGTGTTAAGAGGTTCAATAAACGGAATTAAAGACATATCGAGTGTCATTTCTAACAACACAACACCAGCCGAATGCGATGTCCCATGACTAAAGAAAACGGAAGTCTCCCCATTGCTGTTTCAATAATTTTGTGTGTTTCAACTGAATGAGTTTCTTGCAAGAACACACAATTTGTCCTTTGCTCCTTACAAAAAAGAAAAGTTGCCTTACGCTTCACATTATTTTTCAACCCTCTAGTATTTAACGATATAAAAGAAAACATTTAACTAGTCAGTAACATGACAGTAACCATTAAAAAATGCGCAAAAGATTTAACGATGTGCAGGAATGAGTAATTTAGTCCTTATCAGACATGGTTAGGGCAATAACCTTAAATTCCATATGAACAAAATGAACAATCTAACAATATCAGCATACCTGTTTAGAACAAAGGAACCCTAAAAACATTTATTCAGGGTCTACTCTTCGGTTGTCAATCAGTGCGTAACCTTCCTTCAGGAAAGCTCTCTTTCCCTTTCTCCTAGCATCCTGAACCAATGGCCACAGTTTGGTACGAGCCTCCCGATCTTCTTTGGAGAAGTCTTCTTTGAAGCATCTCGCTGCAAACTCTTGCATCTCTCGATCTCTTCCAGACGTCATCCCGCGCAGTTCTCATCCCGAATTGGATTATAATTGGCCTCAGTGTGTTGTTAGAGGTAGCAGTGCTGCCCTTTGCTCCCAGGCGGTGAACAGTATCCACCGTCTTGCGCAGCCGGTCTGCAGACAGCGCTTGTGAAAATATCAATGAAAATCTCTCTTGTGTCTTCTCCATCTTTCGCTGATAACCCAATCACCCTCAAATTCCTTCGTCTTATGTAGCGAGCCTGTTCAACATATTGTAACGTGCATGGATAAGAAGACACGCTGGCCGCTGGCTGGCGGGTCTGACCCTGTAGTCGAGCGGTTAGTGATGTCTCCTGCGGTGCGGGCGTTACAGATTCGCTTCCCGGCCGCGGCAGTTCCTGTGGCTGCGTTGTCCCCCGAATTCGCTACAATATGAATTCCTTAGCATCTTGTTTTCTTTCTGCAGCTCACCAATTACCTTTCGAAGCACAACGATTCCCTCCTTGTTCTCTTTAGTTGCCACTGTGTTGGCTTCAATACGTTTTTCAACGTTTTTCAAAAGTTCAGTCTGTTCATCCATCTTTCGGGTCAGAGCTTGCACTGCATGGAGAATCGATGCGGTTGTACTGTCATCCACCTTCATGTTATCACCTTGCACTTTCAATTTCTTGGGTTTCGGACTTTTAATTGGCGTGTGAGTCCAATTTATTCTTTCCTCCTTAGAAGTCTCTTCATCCACGTAAAATTCGTGTTTGTCGCTATCATCACACTAATCGCGAAGCGCTGTTAGGTTGTACTTGTGGTCAATCACTAACAAACACATCGTTTTCTTTGTTCCAAAAGTTTTGAGTACTTCAATATAAATTATCATTTCAAGCTATTTTGATACTAAGTTATCTGGTTAAACAATATTAGGTTATTGCTCGAAAAGGTTCACATTTCAAGGACAAGGACTCTGACGGAATTTTAACCGGAGCCTGCAAGGATACTGCTACTCACTCCGCCATCTTGAATCCTCTCCATTCTCATTGTTTTGTTCTGCATGATAGGAGAAAATGCAAAAAGGAAAAGGCAGAAGGTGATTGACTCCTTTTTCAAGTCAAGTAGTCATGTAAGTGGAGATATAGTGACATGGGCTTGCTAGGTCTTTGCTTTGGTTGGAAACGAAATCTAGCTTGCCATCTATGATTGCTATCGTTCAATTTTATAGTGGTACTGTGGCGATACACAATATGCCCATTTCACGCCGTGGCCATCTTGGATTTAAAAAAACCAAGCGGTGGGAACTTAGCCACGCCCCCTTCTTACTTCATTGAAAACACTGCTGGAAGCAACATGTCGTACTGCTGTGTACCATCCTGCAACTCCTATCAAAGAAGGGGAAGAGATAAATCCTTGACGTTTCACTGCTTCCCCAAACGCCTGCACACCCGTAAGGCATGGGTGGTGAAAATTAAGAGGGATACAGGGCCACATTTTCAGGTAACTACCAATACCTTCACCTTTACCTAGCTAGCTGGCTGGATAGCTAGTCTGGTGTAACCACAACCAAGAAGGGGGCGTGGCTAAGTTCCCACCACTTGGTTTTTAAAAAATCCAAGATGGCCGTGGCGTGAAATGGGTGTATAGAGGGTAGATTCACCAGGGGCTGCTGCTCCTTTAAGGCAGACATCCAGAGTGCTGATGTAGGCACTGCTTAGAGTTTCCGAGGTGGAGCCATGTTTTCAGCAGCCTAGCGGTTAACTGGTTGCCACGAGAGATTGTGCTGTATCGGTGTTGTTTTGTGTGGCGAGTAAACGGAATTGACTCGACTCGATCTCTCCGTCTCTCATTCCTGCACTCCCACAGTACATTAATTTTGTTCTTGTGTTAACGCTATGTAGTTGTTCATTTATGTAACTTAAAGCTATTTGTTTGAGCTTAAAACCTATTTTAAAAAATGATTCCTAAATCAACTCATCCCTATTACTGCTGTGTTGTGCTTGTTTAGGATAGGCAATCATATCAGGCATCAACCTCAATGAGAGAGGATGAAGTTAACATTGCACAGGTGAGCAGTCAGAAATCAGCAAGTCCTCTTAACTGGAGAGGTACATGATGTTGTGCAGAAGTACCAAGAGCTCAATCCAGAATGCCTGAAGACACAACTAGCAATGTTCAGAACCAAGTTTCATTTCCAGTCCAGCAGTAATGTTGTTGGTATTCTCAATTGGGTTGTGTCTGGAAGTCCGTGGCCTCTTTGATCAAGTTGAAACACTTGTGAGATTGCTTATTGTTGTCCCAGTGTCATCAGCTGAAGTGGAGAGAGGGTTCAGTGGGTTCCAGAGGCTGAAGACATGGCTCTGGAGCGCTATGACACAAGCACGCCTGAACAGATTAACAAGGAAAAGCTTGACATGTTGGACAGGAAGACAGTTGCCAAAGATTTTGTTTCTCGTAGAGAAAAAAGGAGCACCTTTGGATGTTTTGAGCAGATGTAGGTAATTTGGGCAATTTTTGCCTTTGCTTACTAAAAGATTCAGGGGCATGTTCATACTCAGACATTTTCTGCCATAATTGTGTTTTAAGAGGCAACAAAAAGCACAATTTTCCCTTTGTTATTTCTGACACTGGTTTTGAGTGTTTTTGTAATGTGAAAGATGCTATGTTCTTACCAATTTCACCCACTGACACTGGTTTTGAGTAATGGGTATGGTCAAGTTGGATAATGTAGCTCAGTTTTCATCTTGTTGTGTATTATGGATGAAATAGGAAAAAAGGGAATTAAAGTCTTATTCTTTATATTTTTGTGAAAAGCATGTTTTATAACAGACACTAAAAAGTCTAAAGTCATTGCTTAATACTATGGTATGTGAATGCTGGTGAATATAGTATCTTGGGGTGAAGGGGGTGGTGCTACAATGTACATTTTGAACTCAATATTATTTGCATATGGTGGTGAAGAAAATGTTTGGCATTCATTTTGATTTGGAGTTTGACCAGCCAGTCTACATGTGTTTTGTGGCCTTGGAGAAGGCTTACGACCATGTACCCCGAGGCACTCTGTGGGAAGTTCTGCAGGAGTATGGGGTACCGGGGCAGTTGCTACAAGCCATCTGGTCCTTGTATAACCAAAATGAGAGCTGTGTCCGCATTCTTGGCACAAAGTCAAACACGTTTTCGGTGGGTGTCGGGCTCCACCAAGGTTGTCCCTTGTCTCCGATTCTGTTTGTGATATTCATGGACAGGATCTGAAGGCGCAGCCAAGGTGAGATGTGTGTCCGTTTTGGGAACCTCAGAATTGCATCTCTGCTCTTCGCAGATGATGTGGTTTTGTTGGCTTCATCAGAACGCGACCTCCGGCGTGCACTGGGGCAGTTTGCAGCTGAGTGTGAAATGGCCAGGATGAGAGACAGCACCTCTAAGTCTGAGGCCATGGTTCTCTACTGGAAAATAGTGGCGTGCTCCCTCCGGGTTGGGGATGAGTTGTTGCCTGAAGTGAAGGAGTTCAAGTATCTCGGGGTCTTGTTCACGAGTGAGAGTAGGATAGAGCGGGAGATTGACAGGCGGATTGGTGCAGCATCAGCAGTAATGCAGATTTTGTACCGGACCATTGTGGAGAAGAAGGAGCTGAGCTGGAAGGCAAAGCTCTCAATTTACCAGTCAATCTTGGTTCAAATCCTCACCTATGGTCATGAGCTTTGGGTAGTGACCGAAAGGGGGACATCACGGATACAAGCGGCTGAAATGAGTTTCCTCCATAGGGTGTCTGGGCTCAGCCTTAGAGATAGGGTGAGGAGCTCGGACATCCGGAGGGAGCTTGGAGTAGAGCCGCTGCTCAGTTGAGATGGTTCGGGCATCTGATTAGGATCCCTCCTGGGTGCCTTCCTTTGGAGGTTTATTGGGCACGGCCAACTGGGAGGAGACCCTGGGGTAGACCCAGAACTCGCTGGAGGGACTACATGTCCAATCTGGCCTGGGAACACCTTGGGATCCCCCAGGAGGAGCTGGAGGGCGTTGCTGGGGAGAGGGATGCCTGGAGTGCCCTACTTAGCTTGCTGCCACCGCAACCCGACCCCGGAAAAGTGTCTGAAGAGGAGATGAGATGGGACAATGTTGTGGAGACTGGAACAGGGACCTAAGGTAGGGCATTGTGGTGCTCATGTCCCACCCCTAGAATACCCACACTTTTAAAATCGCTGCTCCGCCCCTGTTCAGTTGGGCATGAGAAAGTTTCAGGTGCGCACGCAAAACTCGGGGAAAAATAAAATTTTGTTCATGTCCCTTTAGCGGCTCATACCGAATGGCATAATCATGGCAACAGTGATAATAATGACATTATCATTTGCACCAGCAGTGTTATTAGTAGCTGTATAATGAGCTGAGCTGCAGTAATAAAGTTATATGGGAAACAGATTTATTTGTTAGTCTCATACTATCCTCATGTCATCTACTGGTCAGATCCTGACCACATGTCTGCTGCAGACCAGCCACCTCTTCAAGACACTGGGCTGACCTGGAGGTCATGCTGGACTCTGCTTTGATTAGTTAGCACCATCAAAGTGGCCTCTCAGCAACATTACAAAACGCACACTGTCTTACACGCTAAAGAAAACCAAGTGGAAAAAGTCAAACAGTTCAGGCGAAGCATCTGCCTCAGCTGTTTCCACTAAAATGAGCCTGACGTAGAGTCCGGGGAACTTGGGAGTGCAACTACTACTAGTTATAAGTACCTCTCTGCTAATGAGAGAGTCACTTAGCCTGGTGAAGGGAGGGCATGTAGTGAAGCCCTGCTGCTCTGATCAATGTGTTTACAAGCAACTGCACTAGAAAACAGCAGAGCCCTGTTTACGTCTCAGTGGGAGAGAGACTTTTAATTTTCTGTTTTTTAGATTGGAATTATTGGAGACAAAAACCGCACAAAAAATGGACTGAACCACTGCACTTGCTTTATAGTTAACAGCTTAATCAGGATAGCATTCATATGCTCGGAGTACATTACATTTAATACAAAAACTGTCAAAAATAGAAGAAATGGACACTAACAAAAGAAGGATTAAGTGAAAGATGACAAATCTGGTAGACCACTTTACTAACCGGGTATGATGTGTGTTGTGTGCCATCCATCCATCCATCCATCTAACTTGCCTGGCTACCTGCCTTCCTTCCTTCTACCATCCCCCATCCGTTCTGTCCTTCCTACCTTTTTATTTTTCATTATTGTTTATGCTTATTGTCCTTTTAAAGCAAAAAAAAAATCTGTTTTTACCCTAGAAAATTACAGGACATTGCTCCCCTAACCCAATCTCACCATAACCCACCACACACACACACACACACACACACACACACACACACACACACACACACACACACACACACACACACACACAATAAGGTTATTCATTCATTCATCATCAGCTGCTTCTCTGGGGTCGGGTCGCAGTGGCAGCAAGCTAAGTAGGACACTCCAGATATCCCTCTCCCCAGCAACGCCCTCCAGCTCCTCCTCGGGATCCCAAGGCATTCTCAGGCCAGATTGGACATGTAGTCCCTCTAGCGAGAACTGGGTCTACCCCAGGGTCTCCTCCCAGTTGGACACACCTGGAAAACCTCCAAAGGAAGGCGCCCAGGAGACATCCTAATCTGATGCCCAAACCACCTCAACTGGCTCCTTTCGATGCGAAGGAGCAGCGGCTCTACTCCGATAAGGTTATTGCTTGGCCTTTACCTTGTAGCATATGTCTGTGTTTACCTGCCAGACCAAAGACAGAGCAGAACTCGTCCATGTGTTTACTGCCTGTTTGACTTATTCATTAGCAGTCCTTTCCTTGTCCTCTGTCCACTGTCCTGCTGGAGGGGGAGCAGCTCGCTCCAACGGACAAAACATGTCAACACTCTTATACATTATATATTTTATATGGCCAACATATATACTATAACATATCTTCAACATCTCACTATATAACATCTTCAAAGAAAGATGACTGCTATCTGAGAGCCAGTGATTTGTAGGTCATTAGCAGACTTTTGGGTAACCATTAGGAAACTCACACTTCAAAAGAGCCTTCTTTTCCTTTTTTGGATGAGAACAAGCCAAAAAGTAAGATATGATCCTCTTGTGACGTTAGTCTTGTTTGGTAACAACAACTTAGTCAAATCTAGCAAGAATGTTGGCTCCCTCCTTTGTGTATGCAGCAGGAGACTGGCTGCATAGCTGCAAAGATGCCTTTGTATCAGATCCTGTTTACCTTCAAATACCACCACAACAATGCTTGATTTTAATGATGATGTTTGCAAAACTATCTATCTGTCTATCTGTCTGTCTGTCTGTCTGTCTGTTTCTGTCTGTCCACCCCTGTGTCTATTTGTCCCTCTCTCTGTCCGTCTATCCCTCTGTCTGTCAGTCTGTCTTTTTCTGTCTATCCATCTATGTGTCTGTCTGTCTATCCCTCTGACTGTCTGTCTGTCTGTATCTGTCTGTCCGTCCCTCTGTCTGTCTGTCTGTTTCTGTCTGTCCATTCCTCAGTCTGTCTGTCTGTCTGTCCATTTCACAGGATTACAGGATTGTTGTGGCAAGGTTGAACGCAAAGACTAGATAGCATAAAATTACGCTAGAAAAACGGAATTATGGGTGATTACTTCTTGCAGTGGACATCATGGTTAGGATTTGATATATAAAATTGCATTTGTAAAACTGTTTGGACTTAAATATTAATGATAACAGTGCAAATAATAAACATGCAAAAAAATCTATTTTGAAATGGCATGTAGTCGAAGTGATGGCTCATTTTCACATACTATTGGACAAAGGGTCTTTAGGAAACCACAACAGTGGCTTCTTGCAGGTGAGCTGGTGTGTATGAACTGATTCACTGCTGAGACTAAATAAATGGGAGTTATCAAAGGTAACTGGTACAAGTCCGATAACTATTAACCAAGTCATTTTGAATGGAAAACACATTATTGGGGGCAGGATGGTTATTTATTCAGTGGTTGGCACTGTAACCTCATGGGACGAGGGTACCTGGTTTGACATTGTCATTATTTGTTGAGGTTGAATGCTCTCCCTGTGGTTAAGGTTTGCTCTGACAGTACGAAGACGTGCATGTCAGGTTAATTGGAGACTTTAAATTTCCCACGATTATGTATGTGGTTTCCTGAATGTGTATGCTAGTCTCCACTTGCTGTGATAGACCCCCCCCCCCCCGTTGCCCTGACGGAGATTAGGTGGCTAAGAACAATGAATGAACACATTGTTGCGTACAGTTGTAAACTAAATGAGGCGGACATTGAAAATGTAAAACATTCAATAAGTCTTTACATTGGCTGAGTGGACATGGGGCCAGGTCATGTTGTCTACATTTCAGTTTCAGCCAGTAATAAGTGACCTGGGCTTCCTGCCATCCAAAATATTAAACAGAAAAAAAAGAGCTGATAAGATTTATGGGCTGATAAGATTTATGAAAATGTAAAAAAAAAACCCAAATAAAACAAAAACAATTTCCATCACTATTGCATAATTGTTTTTTATCAATATCAACCTTTTCCATTTTCGATTTTTAGGGTTTTTCTGATATTTTCGGGTTTCTATTCGGCTTTTCTTATGAGTTTTAATATAACGGATAGAAAAATAAACAGCATCTTGCTCAATGGCACTTCAACAAAGGATGGAGATATTGGCTGTTGTGGAGGGTCAAACATTTGGCCTTTCCAGTTGTGGGACGCTGGGTCAATGTGGGTCAATGTGTGTGTGTGTGTGTGTGTGTGTGTGTGTGTGTGTGTGTGTGTGTGTGTGTGTGTGTGTGTGTGTGTGTGTGTGTGTGTGTGTATGTCTTGCTGTGTGAGGGGGATGTAAGACAGGGTTAATTACTCTGCCTCAGTGTTTCTGCTAACATTTAGATGTTCTCTGGTATTTTTGATTGAAAAAGTCCAATTTAAGAATAGCTTTTCCCTGGCTGTGACGCAGGATGCATAACAGTGCTCATGCCTGCGGTGTGTGCATGTTAGATGTAAACAGTGGTTTATCTGTCGAGTCAGAAATACTGAATCAATTCGCTCCACTCCTGCCAATAACGTAACTGTGTGAGAATAAGCATTTTGTGCTGATTTGAAGTTGGCATTGGTCTATGAGAGAATAGATGACTGAATTTTCTTGGTAAACAACTAAAAGCGTATCAGGATCAAAGCACAGTCTTATGTCAGTGCCCAGAGCCCTCGGGTACCGCAAGAATAAATAAGGTTTTGCTTCAATTCAGCAAGGAACTATAAATAACCTGGTGGCAGGGGCGAGGAAAGAGGTTTAAACCACTTCCTGTCTGGCCACAGGGTATGATTTGGTTGACATTCATCTCTTTGTTAGATCAGCTTAACTGCAGCCCGGAGACTGTGCTCCTCACACACACTCAAACATCTGCTGACTTCACTCCTCAATGTAAAAGTTGAAATGAAAGTTGCATACTTGGTATTCACTAAAGACAGTGAGACATCTGCAAGAAACTGCAGCTCTGAAGCTTTTAATTATTTACGACCTCTCTCTTTCTCTCTCTGATGTTCTTTCTGGACCTGGATTCTTCCTTTACCAACTTCCTCCTCTTCACACCTTCTGTCGACTAGGAAGCTGTTGCATATTATACAAGATTTTTAACTAGGATTTCATTTTTAAACAAGTTTCAAACATGCCATTGATATAATAAGTAGCCACCTGCTCCTTCAAGCCTGTTTCGCTTCTTTCTCTTTCTCATCTCCCTTGCTTCTCTTTTCAATCTAGGCTTCCTTGGTTGGCTACAAGCTAGCTCTCTTATTCCGTTCAAGAAATCATCTCCATTTAAACCCTGGCAGACCATCAGAAAACAAGATGTTATGTTGCAATAATTAGAGTTACTGTCACCAAGTGCTTCAGTCCATCCCTCCTCCACAAGAGTGGTTTTCTTCAACAAGACTTTCTGAATGAAATCCTTGTCCCACTTGTTTAGTTTGCTTTGGACTGAGCCATGGACAGGAAACAGGATCCTGGATTTGACACCAGATGAGGAGAATGCAACCCATCAGGAGAGAGAGAGAGAGAGAGAGAGAGAGAGAGAGAGAGAGAGAGTAGAGAGAGAGAGAGAGAGAGAGAGAGAGAGAGAGAGAGAGAGAGAGAGAGAGAGAGAGAGAGAGAGAGAGAGAGAGAGAGAGAGAGAGAGAGAGAGAGAGAGAGAGAGAGAGAGAGAGAGAGAGAGAGAGAGAGAGAGAGAGAGAGAGAGAGAGAGAGAGAGAGAGAGAGAGAGAGAGAGAGAGAGAGAGAGAGAGAGAGAGAGAGAGAGAGAGACTCAGACAGGTAGAGACAAAGAAAGTCACTCAGCCACTTTATCATGCACAGATCAAGTCCATTAAATTCCACCACTGACCAAAGTGTCACCTATTAGCCGGCCGGCTACCAAGTGAAAGGACTCCTGTTATCGGTTTCAAGGTGATGTACGTTACTGTCACTTGCTTTTTGGTGGCAATCTTTTCGTCACGTCATCTTTAAATCTTCTCATCCCAGTCTAAATGCTCAGAATTTATGATTCAAGTCTATGCTGATTGCATGAAATCAACTGAGGGAAACTGATTAAGCAGTTTGTAATGGAGAGCTTATAGCAAAGTGGAGCAATATGTTAACTTCATTAAAGTTTTAAATGAGTGGTTAGCTGGTGTTATTATGAATACTTGGGTCAGACTAATCTTCATGTAAGCAGTCACACTCTTAGCTAGGAGCAACTGCCTCGAGCAAGCGATGACAGTAGTGGCCTAGAGTGGCTTTTGGCCCCCACTGATGTAAAACTCCAACTTAGCTGCCTTTACAAATAGAGACTGTAACTTTAGCTTGGTCTCTGTCGGGCTTTAGTCTGGGGCCATTTTTTCCATTTGGAATAGTCACTGTGTGAACTCGGGGCCCCCAGTTCTTTTGGGGCCCTTGGTAGGTTGAGTCCCTGTGGCATTCACCCAGTTTGTACAGCCATAGCAGATCAGTCTGACAGGGAGCCCCTGAAACATTACACGTTCCCCAGTTTCAATATAAAACATTTTGTGTGCTGTCTTTTTCTTCCTTTGCTTATAGAACAGACTTTGGTGAACAACTGGGGGAGTAAATTAGGATTTCTTGTTAATTAGGGTTCTTATACTTCAACCAAACAGAGACTCTGTTTAACTATCTATCCATTGGTGAAGTGGTACTTCTCATTTTGCTTTTATTGCTTCTGGGATTTTATCATAAATTATATCATAAATGTATGTTTTCCTCTCCCCTTCCCCCATCCCCTTTCTTAAAATTTTTGAATTCTATTTTCTATTTAATTAATTATTTGTTTTACATGTATGTATATTTGTATGTATCTATATGTATATGGTTGTGTGTGTGTGTGTGTGTGTGTGTGTGTGTGTGTGTGTGTGTGTGTGTGTGTGTGTGTGTGTGTGTATATATATATCACTTTTTTTAACGAAACACTCAATAGTAGAGAAAATGCTCAACAAATAAGGAGCAAAGTAATCCAGTGAGTCAAGTAAATTCTTTATGAGACGGTACAAGCCTGTTTTATGCCATAAGAAATAATGATGATTGCTTATGGCATGAAACAGGCTTGTCCTGTCTCATAAAGAATTTACTTGACTCACTGGATTATTGCTATATATACATATATAAATACACACACACACATATATATATATATACACATATATTATGATTATTATCTTTTATGTGAGTATATATGTAGTATGTGTGTATGTGACAATTTTTTTTTCGTCTGCTTGTTTTGCTTCTCCAATTTAGGGTGAGTTGGGTGGGTTGAGGGTGGGTTATTGGATGGTGGGTTTGATTTTCATGGGGTAAAACTCACAGCCACGTTTACATTTTGTTCTGTTTGTCTTATAAACCTGTGCAAAAATGCAATAAAAAGATTATACATCTATATTATTTCAGTATGACCTCTAGCAGTTTGTTTTATACCAATAGGAAAGCTACAGATCACTAACAAAGCCTCCTGTCTTGTGGAAAAAGGGATTAGGGTGAGGGCAGACAGGGAAAGCTTTGGTGTAAATTTGGAACAAAAATGTGCCAGCGTTCGACAAGTGTAACGGAGTGTGCTATGAACAAAGATAGCAATGGACAACTGTATCTGACAAATTTGACCATTGAAGAACTGAAAATGGATTAAATATTAAATAAGTGTTGCTACCATCACTGTCATCATGGGCTCCTCTTTTTATTTAAAAAAAAAGGGTAATGATGTAATCCTTTCATCAAGTTTATCCACTGCAATTTCACAATGTGGACTGTGGGTTTATGCATGGGTCTGTCTTGGCATCCAGCGGTTAGCTTGCTAGGTAATGTTATGGAAAAAGAATCACATCGATTGGTTCTAGTTGTGTTTACAATTTAATAGCCTTTGGAGTTATTACTGTTCATATAATATCATCAAACTAAATGTCCATAATCCGTACTTGTATTAGTTTCTCCTCTGGTGATTTCCTCCACACTAACGTTTGTGCCCTCAGTTAGCAGCCATTGAAAGACTCGTTTTACAAACAACCAAATTCCATTCTGTCGCTTTCTTTTAAAGCTACAAGAGTTTTATCGTTGTTTTGAAATGTCTTCCTTTATTGCAAACAAGTTATTATCTTTATTATATATTATTATATTCTATATTCTATGTATATTATATATCATATTAAGACAGATGTAGGAAAAAAAACCTTTAATACATAGCAGAACAAGCTTGTTTCGTGTGTCACGCACTCATCTGCTGCCAATGTGGTTAAGCAACAAAGAAAAAACACAGTCTTTGTTGTTTTCGCTCCTTATTTGTCGAGCACTTTTATCAACACCATTGATGGTTTCCGATAGGCTCCAGCATTCCTGCAACTCTGAGTAAGGATAAGCAGTTTGGATAATGAATGAATGAATAATATATATAATATATTATTATATATTGCATATAATATATATCATTATATCTTTGATGTTACCAATGTTATTGGTCCTTGCGGTTTTAGAATATGCAACATTTCACAGTTTTGGTACATGTGACATTTTGACATGTTTGTCTATGTGTGATGCATTATTGTAGGAAGATGGATGTAGTGATGAACACAAGAATTCCTGGTTTGCTTCAGGTCCTGTTCTTCTTAGGGAGCGAGGGTGTCCGTGAGCGAATTCATGAAATTGAGGAGTCTTATTGTTTCTTATGGACGCAACACAAAATCGTGGGCCACAACCCTGTTCAAGGAGGATGCAGCACAATTTGTGCAGTGAGACACCATTACAGCAACATCAGTAATTTCATAGCACATGGTGAACGTGAAGACAAAATTTACTCAAAAAACCCCAAAAAAACAAACAAACAAAAAAACAAAAAAAAAACAACACACACAAAAAAAAAAAAACAAAAAAAACGAAAATCATCTCTTGACTCCATCCGTGTTTTGTGCACTTGCTTCATGCAGATGACGTTCCTCTTCAAGTCACAGTCATTTGTGGCCGAACAGCAGTGACACGTGCTATGGAAGGCTTGATCATCTGGGATTTTTCTTTGCTGTATTTCTTTGAGATGGATGGTGCTGTGCATTGTGACCATATCTACAATAGCATTTTCTTATTCTGAAAGACGCCATGCCTATCCACCTAAAGTCGCTTGGTTTCAAGATGAACAAGGTAAAACACACAGCTAGCTACGAGTTGTGTGAGGCCATCAGGTCACTGTTAGATGGAAAACTATCTAATTTCTCTAACTCTTACTGTACTTCACAGCAACCATGTCCATGTGCAATACACATTCAACAGTATGAGATAAGGCAACCTTCATGTCCATTGTGCTGAATTCAATGTGAAGTCAATTACAACACAGTATACTTGTGCAAATGCAATGCCCAAAGCACACTTTTCTTTCAGCATTGTTCAAATTATATCAGTCACTGTAGATCTGCTTGCATTAGGCTGAACTCGCTCCAGTCATTCTCAGGGTAAGACCAAGTTTGGAGAAATGGTCAATTAGCACTGCTTTCAACTCATTTGAGACCCTCCTTCTTTACCTTCTGTCACTTCCTTTCCTTTCTCCTCTTTCTATCACCTCTCCTCTTCCTCTCCTCTTCCTCTCACCCTCCTCTGCCTTCCCTCATATTCTGCTCTTCTCTGGCACCCTTTCTCTTCCATCTCATCATCTTTCTTTTCCAGGATGGCTGTCGGAACTGTTGGTTTGCATGGGCTAGTAGTTAGCTTAGCCTGCCCCGCTTCCGCATCCTCTCAGACCGCCCTCTGTGTTTCCTCTTCGGGCGCAGCTCCATGCAGGGGCCGTGGTCCTTGGGCACACCGGATGCAACAGACCAAGCTCCCCCAGCCAATGCAATGCCAGCTCTTCCAGCCAGACACCCCTGACACACCTCCCTGCACTCAACATGACACCAAAAACACCACAGTCAACGCCTGGCAAGGCTGCCGCCAGACCGCCCTCGGTAATATCGGGAACTGCCGGTCTGCATGAGCTAGCAGTTAGCTTAGCCTGTTCTGCTTCCGCATCATGTCAGACCACCCTCGGTGTTACCTCCTTGGGTGCAGCTCTGGGCAGGGCTGCAGCAGACCAAGCTCTCCCAGCCGATCCAGTGCCAGCTCTCCCTGCCACCAAACGAAGACAAACCTTAGACGCAGACGTGGACAAAGACACTGCATGGACGGTACTGGGTGAGGCTGCCGCAAACATGAATTCACGCCGCCATCTTCCCACACCGGTACTAGGTGAGGTCACTGCAAATGTGAATTCGCGCCGCCATCTTCCCACACCTGAAGCGGGGGAAAAAAGGAAGAGGCACTTCATGTTATTTGCACTTCATTAACCCATCTGACACCTATTTGATGGTAACTGAGCACATATCAGTGTGACAAGGTGGGAAATTGAAATGAAATTTGAACCCCAAGCAGATCAACTGTTTGTATGAAAACATACAATTTGTTTTACAAAATTATCAAGGGCTCAGATGGCTGGGTTAACCCTGTTGGAAGGAGGAACCCTAGTTTAGAGAAACATGTCAAACCAATTAAGAAATCCTGTAATAGCAGGTTATCAAAAGAAAGGCCTAATTGCACATAAATGAATGTATCCGCGTGCGTAATAGTCGAGATAGAGAGAAGAAGAAAAGAATCTGGCCAAGAAAACTGCTATTATGAGAGGGGAAAAAACAAGATGCTATAGAGCTAGCACAAGAAAACCCTCCTGGCTATCGTTGTTGGTGTACCATCTGCCGAAGTTTTGGAAATGTATTATGATTTTGGGTTGAGGACTGAGTACCCAACCAATTTCTTGTCTCCTGGTTGATGTTCAAGCCTTGCGCAAAGTTTATTCCAGACAAGCTTGACTATATATCTAGTACTTATATGTAAAACTGAAACACTTTTTCAGTGAGAAAATATCTCTTTCTATCCCTAGATGTTTTTCTCGAAAATATCAGCATATTATCACTTTTTACATGGCTTTTTATATATAGTGATACGTACCTTCAAGTTACACAGGGTGGAGAAGGACACAATGTAAATAGTGAATGGCAAATGCATGTCCACCAGGCCAGCTCTGTTTGGAGGAGTGAGAGCCTCATACACTGTTCATGGGACCCCTGAGATTTTCAAATGCTTCTGAATCCCTGAAATTTAGAGGCCTTGTCTGCAGCAGATCTGTACAGTGTCTGAACTATCACTCACTTTGAAAGGCAATCGCTTTGTTGACGACAAGACCCATTGGAGGGCCAGTAAACCCCAATGTATTACATTACACTGTGTGCATAATCTACTCAGGGGACTGGAGGAACCAGATGACACAAAGAAAAAGCACTGGTGTAAACAGTTCACAGATAAACTGGCAAATGTAGACGTATTTGAATGCACATTCCCTTTCAGTTATTCCAAGATAATTTCTGGTGTAATGGTCTCATCAATAAAATAGGATGGAAAAAGTCTTTCTTGCCCACAGCACCAGATAGGCCAAAACTTGAATCCATGTTCAGTGAGCTAAAATTTGGTGGGGTCTTTGAAGTCCTCAGTTTTTGAACGAAGTGTCAAACTAAGTGGGACATTTGGAGTTGCTTCCTGGGATAGGGAGACTGAATCATTATTTCACTAGTTCAAACTCTTTGATCTCAGCTAAGATCCTAACAATCCATTGCCAGTGCCCCGTTCTTTGAAGGTCGTATCCCTCCTCATTTAGTTCAGAGAGAGATCAGGCTCATTATTACCTCACTTGCATATGGATCTTCTGATTATGTGGCTGATGACTGATGTTAATAAGCTTTTCCAGTGAGCTTGGAGACCTCGCATGGTTATTACGCCCACGACTCTGTCATACAGTCAAGTCACCAGCACATGGAGTCTCTGGGAAGAACACCACTTTCACGTGAGCTGCAGGGTTGGGTGGGTGTGTGGGTGGGTGGGGGGTGTTGATAAAGATTGTAGATGTCCACAAATTCATTTTTAAGTAATCACAGCTAAGGAATAAAAGCATTAACTGCAAAAAGGACACAATAGAACAACTGGCTTTTTTTTAGGTTTAGGCTTAGGTTTAGTTTTAGGCTTAGGGTCATTGGCAATGACCAATGACTCACTGGTCAGCAGATTACGTCTGGGCTGAATTAGCTGGCTTGCTGCAAGCATTCAGTGATGGTATCTGAACCAAACTCTCTTAGGCTTCTGTTGGATAGCAGTACCTATCTGAACCAAACTCTCTCAGGCTTCTGTTGGATAGCAGTACCTGGAAAGCAATCTTTGATTGTGAAAGGTCAACTCTCTAACTTTTATTTCAAGGACAATGGATATATACCAAATGACAGGAGACTTGTGCAACTGGGATCAACCTCAAATCCAACCTTAGCTTCGCTTTCCAAATCTGTATCCATTCCAAATACTTCCCATCAGCATATTCACATGTAGACATATATTACTTCAGCCCTTATCCAAATCCAGGGTTTGTTTTCATCCTTTACAGAACAGGTTTTGGATCTGGGGCTGTCTGGTGTAGAAGCCATTTAAGAAGTTAATTTTTCTTTTTCATGGTTTTGACATCAGAAGTTCTGAAGGCACACAACCCCCACATGCACCTCAAATGTCTTGTAAAAATTGTCAAAGGAAGTCAGTTCAGTTATGACCTTTAACCTTTGTTATTGCAGGTCCACAGCTCTCTTCAAGCCGACCGACCACTTGTTCATCATGTCCAGTGCAATCTGCCATGGTGGGCGAGACAGCACAAGTTACCTACCATTCAAACCTTTCACTATTAGATTGGTGGCAGCACAGGCCGACTCTGGACTCATGGCACCAACAACCTGGTTTTGATAACTTCCAGTTAGTTTTGCTAGTTGGTACCATACCGCCCTCTAGTGGCCAATGTCTAAGACCATTCGGGTTCATCAACAACTTAAATGTTAGGTCAACTACTGCATCTTTTCACCAAAATCCACACCCAAGCAAATTCACTTTCTCTCAGAAAATAACATTTATTTAAACTTGTTTTTAGAATATTGATTTTTAATGATTTACAGTGACAGTTTAAAATCTGCAAAGAGGGGTTGTATTGGGGCCGTCTTGTCCAGTGGTAATATAAGTCTAAAAGCCCCCGAGAAAGTTATCCCAATCCCACCATTAAGTTTTTACAAAATATTACTAAAATGAAGGAGAAATTGATTCATGTCAATATGTATTCCACCACCCTATTTCTTTACAATATGCATGTCAAACTCCCACATCTGAGAGAGAATGTATTGGAAGTATGAGACTGCGACAGAAGGATCCAAGAAACAAATAGTAGTAAAACATTTTGAAAATATTTTGCTTTAACTAAAAAAGGGACTGTATACTGTGAGGGCAATTTACATATATATGTATGTTGTTTACTTTTAATCCACAGCTCACTCTCTTTTGCTTTGAACGGGATATCGAGATCGACAGAGACAAAGTCATTGGCAGGTTTGCCCATATGAAAGACAGAAAAATGAAACTTTTATAAGATTTTTTTTTAAAAAACGGGACTGGACATTAACTTGTATATAGTTCATTCATTGTTTCGAGTCAATGGATTACTTTTTATAAAGGCTTTGGAGTTTAACCAGCTATGGGCAGGCCCGCTTGGTGAGTAAATGTTTTGTTTGCATTTCGCAGCGTGTGTGAGAGAAGAGAGACTGAAGTTTGGTGTTGTCAATATGCTGCCTAAATGCTGCGCTCTGTCTGTCTGTATAATCTTCGCATTGGGGACTATTGTAATTGATGCTATTGTAATTAATGCTTTAAATTATGGCTGTGCTAACTGTGCAGTGTGTGGCGATGTGAACACGTGCTCTCCTTGGTACTGAAATGAAGGGTCAGAACCGTGCATTTTTGTTTGTTTACGTAGGCTATGGTATCCGAGGCCAGGTGGATTGAGATGTATGGCAGATTACTGTGTTATGCATTAGGTTGGCAACGAGATGGCTTTTCTTTCTTAAAAGAGTAATTACTGGTGAAACATTTTTCTTCTTCCTAGATAAGTTGAATGCCAATTGACGAACATTTGCTCTGTGTCACAGGACACATTTAAGCATAGTTGTCCGTGTTTCGTTGCGCTTTTGCGTGTGTTTGTGTGTGTGTGTGTGTGGGGGGGCCTAAAGAGAGCTCCGCCCCCCTTGCGTCAATGTCCAAGACCCGCCCCTGGATGCCAGGGCTCCACGGCACTATTAACCGATCGTACACGAACAGTGCAGAGGCCACATGTAACATAAACGTTAGTCTTGAGTTGAGAGGCGAAAGAACAGTAGCTAAATAACAGGTGTCCGTTCACCGCATGCGTGTCACTCAACTAACTCAAAGAACACAAGGCGCCGTCTGATGACGCCGCCTCTCTCGCATCCAGGCAAGTACGTTTTAAAGGTACACTTCCCAATTTCGACTGTTACATATTCCCCCCGATGATAATAAGGCTGTCCCAGCCATACATAGCTGAAGAAGCAACCAACCTATCTATACCAGGGAAGGTTCTATAAGACAACAGGTGAAGCAGTGCTTCACCGAAATACAAACAAACAAAAAACATAACACACATATCACATGAAACATCTTTTGCCAACATTTCATTAGAATGACTATTTCCCCTGTAAATCAAACAAAAGTGTCACTGTTAAAAGCAAGTGTCGTGGGTATTGTGCAACACAGCGCCCTCTTCAGGTGATACAGGGGAGTGTTCTGCTTCACTAACCCAAGTTGAAAAAGTACCTTACACGTTGTTGATTGGCCAGTTATGGTTTATGACGCCTTTTAATGCCCACCCAGTGACTGCTTCACCTAGTCTTTTCTCGACCTGAACATGATCGACACCCGGCTAACCAATCAGAGAACACCAGTTCAACCTTTCCGATCCTTGACTTGTTCTACAATCGTCATCATACTGTAATGTGCATGGATAACAAGACACGCTGGCCGCTGGCTGGCAAGCCTAACGCTTTAGTCGAGTGGTTAGCGATGTCTCCTGCGGTGCGGGCGACACGGGTTCGCTTCCCGGCGGCGGCAATTTTTGTGGTTGCGTTGTCCCCCGAATTCGCTACAATACCTTTTGGTATTCGAAGCGCGATGAAAGATAAGAAAAAGAGATTAGCCTAAGATAAATTAGTGGTTACCATAGTAGTTTTTGGTGGTTCTTGTATATATATTGTAAATATTATAATCATTAATTAATCTGTTCAGATCTTTATTGTTCAACTTTATTGTTCATCTTTATATTTGCATTTTTAATCTTTCCCTCGTGTAGTAGCCCTGTACTGTAGGCTAACGTTGGTTGTTCTAACTAGCTTAGCTAGCTAGCTGCCTAGCTAGCTCCTGTCCTGTCTTTCGCAATTTTTGCAAAGAAGAAGTATGATTGACGCAAACATCGTGGACCGGATCCTACGGGAATCTTTTCACACTTTCTCCAATGAGGAAAAAACAAGGAGTGAAGGCAGGAGAGACCAAAGCCCCCCCATCAAGTTGGTGCAGAGAGTGGACTCGGTAAATCGGAGTTTTAAGTGTTCTAGGTATAACAAGGTGGAATGGCTAACGGGGAATGTGCTAACAAGACCGCTTGTATTGCTGGCCTTGTGTGATGTTTAAGTGTGCTGCTGCAGGAGATGAGTGTTCTTCAAAGTTTGCAAGAGATGGATTTGAGGGTCTACGAAATTTTGACAGCTCTGTTAAACTTCATAAAAATCAAAGGAGCATGTCAGTGCAGCCGTGTAATCAAGTCTGTTGGGAAATGTGAGGATTGATACTCGCAAAGCATAACGACACGGTCCGGAAAAACCGTGACATTCTGAAAAGGTTGATTGATTCGGTGTCATTATTTGGTCGTCAGTAGCAAACATTTAGGGGGCATGATGAGACTGAAAAGTCTGATAATGAAGGAAACTACAGTGAGACGGTAGCAGTGTTTTCCCGCTATGATGATGTTTGGCTGCTCTTTTGAAATCGTCCACTCTGTTTTCTGGGATGTCTGAGACCATACAAAATGATCTGATTGAAGCCATTGCTGCTACCGTTCAGGAGATAAAAAGTGAGATTGCCACTGCGCCTTTTTTTCTTTTTTTAGTTGCTTCACCAAAACTTTTGGTCAACAGCCGCAACTGATACTATGTAGTGTATTGGAGATACACACGAAAGCAAATGTTTTTATTTGCAGTAATATGTATTTTATGTTTGACCTCTGACCCTCGATGTCTACTGGTTGTGTATGTTGTATAAATGTACGCGTGCCACTCTGGTGCGCGCCCCTTGGAAGAAGACAGAGCAAGAGGGTCACTCATGTGTTTTCGTGCCTGCTTAACGCAGTCGTTTTGTAATGTTACTACGGTCTAGCAAATAAAAGAGGAAGACCAAGATACACATTGATCGTTGTATAATTCAGTTATCTTGTAGATACACAACAAGTTTTGGCGACGAGGATGGGATTTTCCTCTTTATTTTTATGTGCAATGGGTTGCTCCCGTCTTGACCGGTAATTTTTGAACGATGCTAGCAGCTTAGCAGCTAACGTACGCGATGGCACTGTATAGTACAGATGTAGGACTGCAGTTCGACGTAAAGGCAGAAACCTGCGACAATTATGAAGAAAGGCTTATGCAATTCTTGTGTGCTAACAAAACTGAGCAAGATTGGAGAAGAGCCGTATTTTTGTCCGTGGTTGGACCGAAGAATTTTGCCTTGCTAAAGGACTTGATATCACCGAAAAAGTTCAGTGAAGTTGCTTTTGCAACCTTGCTACAGACGTTGTGGGATTGTTACACGCCAAAGAAGACCGTGTTGGCCGAAAGATTTGCTTTTAGAAGCCGTCGACAACAGTCTGGAGAGACTTGCTGATTACATTGCTAGCTTGAAAGGATTAGCTTCTACATGCACATTTGGCGCGAGCCTCGAGGAGCAGCTCCGAGATCAGCTCGTGTGTGGGACATCTAACAAAGCTGCGTCGAAAATTACTGAATGCCGCCATTGGCGAGGGATTAACATGGCAAAAAAATGGTGGAATTAACGAACAATTTCGAATGCACGAATTCTGGATTAGAAAGCACGCAGAATGGACAGTCATCTGGGCATATGCGAGCGGATCATATCGGAGTGCGGAGACACCGAGAGCCCAGGACTGCGTGGAACAAAGGGAGGTCAGCGACAGCGACAGCCACCAGGCCTGCTACAGGTGCCTCGGGAACGGACACGGACCGGGGAGCTGCTGCTTCAAAGACTTCCAGTGTCGCGGATGTGGAAAGAACGGACATCTGGAGCGAGCCTGTCGGAACAAGAGCACCGACGCCGGTAGGGACCAAGGGATGCGGTCTGCTGGATGTAACCCACTCTTGGGATGCGCAATGCTTTAGGTTCGGGAGGAGCTAAGGGCAGAGTGTAATAACTACACACACACAAATTAATCTGAACTGCACCTTTAGTGTGCTGGAAAATACAAATACAATTTACAATTACAATGAAAATAATAAACTGGGCCCTTAAAATAAAGAAATAGTCCTGAAGTGTGATTTTCTACACTTCAATGAGTCAAAGACTAGTCACAGTTAATTGTCAGAGTTAATTGTCAGAGTGCACTCTGGGGTTTTGTTCAAAGGTTACCAGTCTGGGTGACTGGCACAACTTGCCACACTGGATGGTAAGTAGAGTTGTCCTGCAGAGGTTCAGATCCACTTCTTACTGCTACTCTGGTGGCTCGCCATCTATCAGCTCTCAAATGACTTCTCAGGATTCCGATCATAACAAAAAAACCTGACCTGTACATATAACACAGGTTCAGTTTCTTAAATTTATCTTATCTATGCTGTACAACATTCAACAATCAACATTCAAAATAATACTGAGTGTATTACATTGGTGAAATAATAGATTCTAAAATATATTCTAAATTAATCCCAAATACTGGAATTATTTAGTTCTACAGTATGTATTAAATATACATGAACAATTTACAAACATTTCACATCAGAATGTGTAACATTCACATGCTAACAACACAATGCTATATTAACTCTCGTGGCTAGCGTACGGCGATTAGCCGAATAGCCCGATTGCTAAGCTAGTTTACCAAGACACGTGGGATGCGATAACCTCGTTAAAACGGCACTCTTCACAGCCCGTGGCTCGTGCTGTAAAACCGATTCAGTCAATTAGCCACTTGAAAAGTGTTGTTTTTATCTCTCAACTAGTAAGTGACCCGCAACCAAGTTGGGGTGTGGTTATCCACCCGTCTAAATCTCCCTCCTCTTCATCCTGCCAGCTAACCCCCCCCACTCCAACTCCCTCCCCCCAAATGCTCAGAATCATCTGAAATGCCGAGAAGTGGTTTTTAGCCGTTTTTAGAAAAATGCATATTTTGCATATTTATGCATAATTTTAATTTTCTGGGATTTTTCCCTTACTCTCTGAGACAATACCTACCACCTCCAAAAAGAATTAGGATCATAAATGCTTTAGTTTTCGGTCCCGCTATTGTATTTAGAAATCACGTCAGGACACAGTGCTGTCGCTCGACACAACCTCTCCGTGGCATTCTTTATTTAGACTGACACAGCATCAAAGGCAGACCCGATCAAACAACCCAGAGCCCGCAGGCATCACCAATCGATCCCAGCACAATAGAACAGCACCAAATCAAATGCAGCACTGTCGATGTGTGCATACATAACATTTCCCCCCCCCCCCCGGCAGGATTTCAAACATGAAAGGTTGACACAAAGTCCTCTAGGTGGCCAGGGCGTAAACGTGTGCGAACAGGTCGCGGGGCGGCCTGAGGCTGGGCAGGCCGAGGTGGGGAGGGAGATGGCAGGGGAAGCTGAGGCCCAGAAATGTCTGGGGCCCGTGTAGGAGCTGCATGAAGCCCCGGGGCGTCTCGCCATGCTGAGGGAATGGCTATGGTTGTGTCACCAGCTGTGTGTGGCGGAGCTGACACCTTCCGTAGACGACTGGAGTGTCACCGAGTGCCATCGCTGAGGAGGTAAGTGGCTGGGCCCAGCTGACGGGTGACTTGGAGAGGAGAGGACCAGTATGAAGCCATTTTATTGTCCCTGTGGGGCCTGCGGACCCTGACCCAGTCTGACACATTGATGTCTGGCACCCTGGTTCGTTTTGACTGGTCAAACCGTTGCTTCATCCGCGTCTGCTGACGAGTGACTGAGGCTCTGACCCCAGAGGGAGGTGCCTGAGGTGTGGAGGGGCGGAGCCTGTCAAGGGGCATGCACAGTTCCCGGCCTAGCATGAGAGAGGCTGGGGAGACGCCTGTGGTCGAGTGCGGTGTGGCCCGATAGTGCAGCAGAGTGTGACGGATGGCCTGCGTGAAAGAGCACCCTTGGGCCATGTGTGCTCTGAGGCCGTTCTTCAGTGACTGGTGAAAACGTTCAACGCCGCCATTGGCCTGGGGGTGGTAGTACGCAGTGCGTATATGCCGGATGCCCTTGCTTTCGAGATAAGCAGTGAACTCAGCAGAGACCAGCTGAGGGCCGTTGTCAGTGGTGATGGCCTTTGGGAGGCCCCAGCGAGAGAAAAGAGAGTCCAGGAAGTCGATGATGATCTGTGAGGTCACAGTGCCGGAAGTGGTGAGTTCAGGCCATTTTGAGTGTAGATCGTAGGCGACCACCATGAAGCGTTGGTGGTGGGGAACTCCATGGATCTCACCACAAATGTCCAACTGCAGGTGTTCCCAGGGCTGAGAGGGCCAGGCGAGAGGTTGCAGGGGTGGGGGAGCCTGGTGGCCAGTCTTGCCACTCACAAGGCAGGCAGAACAGTCCTTCACCAGAGCCTCAATATCTCTGTCTATGCCCGGCCACCACACCAGGTCTCGGCAGCGCTGTTTCAGTTTCACAATGCCCAGGTGGTCTTCATGCGCCATATTCAAAACACGTGCACGGAGAGCAGCTGGGACCACTGTGCAAAACCCACGTGCCACGCAGGTGTCGTTCCAGCAGGAGAGCTCCTGTCTGACTCGGGCGAATGCAGCCAGCTCCTCTGGGACCTTGTGAGGCCAGCCGTTCTGGATGTAGGTGCGGAGCTGGGAGAGGACAGGGTCCTGTTCGGAGGCTGCCCTCAGCTCCTGCAGAGAGACAGTGGCCTGAAGGGGTGTGTGTAGCATTTGGACAATGTCCTTTTCCACACAGTCAGTGTCCGTCTGTGGAGCTGGGGTGGAGACAGAGCGAGAGAGCAGGTCGGCGACAACATTGTCTCTGCCTGGGGTGAACTGCAGGCTGAAGTTGTACTGGCGGAGGCGGTCAGACCAGCGGTGCAGCCTCAGGGGTTTGTGGCCTGTCCCAGATGTGGACAGCAGCGCTGTCAGGGCCTGGTGATCTGTCCTGAGGGTGAAGGAGCGGCCATAGAGGTAGAGGTGCCACCTTTCACAAGCCCAGATACAGGCTAACGCCTCACGCTCACCCATGGAGTACCGCTGCTCGGTCAGGTTGAGGGCACGGGAGGCGAAGGCAATGGGCTTCTCCACACCGTTCTGGGTTTGAGACAGCACGGCCCCTATCGCTGTGGCTGATGCGTCACAGGTCACAAAGGTGGAGCTGGAGATGTCGAAGTGAGCCAACACTGGTGGTGAAGTCAGTTGAGTCTTGAGATCACGCACAGTGTCACTGCATGCCTTTGACCACACCCATGGCTCGTCCTTACGCAGCAGCTGGCGCAGGGGGGCTGTGGTCGCAGAGTACTGGGGAAGAAACCTCAGGTAGTAACTTGTCATACCCAGGAAGGAGGCGACCTGGGCGGCCGAGCTGGGCTCAGGGATGGCCTGAATGGCGTCCACATTGGATTGTAGTGGAGTTACACCGCTCGCTAACAGCCGGAACCCCACGAAGTCGATGGCTGGCACAGAGAGGACACATTTCTCAGCATTGAGAGTTAGCTTGTGCTTGGACAGGGCTGCGAAGACCATGTTAAGGCGCTTGTCGGGGATTTCACTGGTGGGCCCGTGTACCACTATATCGTCCAGATAAATGGCCACGCCCAGTATGCCAGCCAGCACGGAGACCATGATTTTCTGGAAGCAGCTAGGGGCGGAGCTGAGACCGAAAGGCATCCTGGTGTAGCGAAACACTCCTGCATGTGTCACAAAGGCTGTGAGGTTTCGGCTGCTGGGGTGGAGGGGCACCTGTAAGTACCCCTGTCTGAGGTCGAGCTTGGAGAACACCTCAGAGCCATAGAACTGAGCAGTGAGTTCTTCTGAGGTGGGCAGTGGATACTTATCAGGGACCACTGCCTTATTTACTGCACGTAGATCGACGCAGACACGCAGGCCCCCCGACTTCTTCTTAGCCACCACGAGGTTTGAGACCCAAGGTGACGCGTCCACCGGTTCAATGATGCCAGCTTCCAGCAGTTGTTGCAGCTCGGCGGAGACCCCATCACGGAGAGCCAACGGGATGCGGCGCAGTGGTTGGATGACAGATTTCACAGCAGGGTTGAGGAGAGGTTGATGGGTGAAGGCGGAGAGGCAGCCCAGCCCCATAAACAGCGATGGCCACTTCTGCTGCCAAGGTGTGGCGACAGTCAGGATTGCTGCCCCCCTTGTGTCTAAGAGGGAGAACCCCAGAGCGGAGAACAGGTCCAGGCCCATCAGGTTGGCCCCACGGCGTGCCACATGAAAAACTGCATTGGGCACCAGCTTGGTTCCATAGCGGACAGTCACTTGGAGAGAGCCAACCAGATCGATTTTGGAGTCACCATACCCACAGAGGACAGCTGAGGGTGCGGACAGTGGCAGTGAACCGAAAAATTGACTGTAGGTATCAACATTCAGGAGAGACACACTTGCACCGGTGTCCAACAGCAGGGGGATGCACACATCATTAATGTTGACTGTGCATGATTTGAATGACACTGGCCCAGAGCTCACCTTGTGAATGACGGCGATGGAAGACTGGGGGGTGTGGCCCTCTGACCCAGCCGGGGAAGATCGACAGACGTTGGCAAAGTGATTGTGCTTACCGCAGCTACGGCATGTCTGGCCACGGGCTGGGCAGTTCTGAGCCCTTGAAACATGAGACCGAGACCCACAGTTACCACAGGACTGTTGAGGGCGGGGCCGAGAACGCCGTCGTTGCAGTTGCAAGACGTCCCCAGTGGAGTCGGCGCCCGCCTCGCTCTGGTTGGGTTG
Organism: Lampris incognitus; assembly: GCF_029633865.1. Taxonomy (NCBI): domain Eukaryota; kingdom Metazoa; phylum Chordata; class Actinopteri; order Lampriformes; family Lampridae; genus Lampris; species Lampris incognitus. Next base: position 36,626,824 of record NC_079216.1, on the reverse strand, counting down.
CGTCCCGAGGGGCAGCCGTGAGTAGAGGGAGGAGTCGTTGGCAGCTTGACTGGAGGTGGCCACTTGCTGTGTATTTAGCATAGCAGCACACTCAGCTGCTCCCTCAACCTGTAGTGCGATGGTAATTGCTCTGGACAGCAGCAGATCGTCTTTTTCCAGCAGGAGAGTCTCACGCACCTTTGCGTTGTTGGTGTGTTCGATTAGCTGGTCGCGAACCATCTCGTCCTGAAGCGCGCCAAACTTGCATGAGCTAGCTAGCCCTCGCAAATTAGCTACATACTGCTGCACAGACTCACCAGGCAGTTGGTGTCGCTGACGGAATATAAATCGCCGAAGGAGGGCACTCTGTGGAGCAGCGAAATGGGTGCTCATAAGTCCCACAGCTTCGGCAAAGCTTGTGACGTTCCCCAGAGACCCGAGCACACGATGACCCTCTGCTCCCAAGCAGTGTAGCAACAGAGCCGTCTTCCTAGCCTGGCTCACGTCGTCGAGCCCTGAGGCGATGATGTAATTTTCAAAACTATGTAGCCAGCGAGTCTATGGTACCGGAGGCTCGCCAGGTAATGCCAGGAAGGGGGCAGGTGGTGGGAGGGAGATATCAGCCATGCTCGTCGCCAATATTGTATTTAGAAATCACGTCAGGACACAGCGCTGTCGCTCGACACAACCTCTCCGTGGCATTCTTTATTTAGACTGACACAGCATCAAAGGCAGACCTGATCAAACAACCCAGAGCCCGCAGGCATCACCAATCGATCCCAGCACAATAGAACAGCACCAAATCAAATGCAGCACTGTCGATGTGTGCATACATAACACCCGCTATCTACACTAACACACACACACTAACACCACACACACACACATTCCGAAAATATATGAGTAGAAGGAGCGAAAGTACCCACACCTGTACGACACGTCACAGAGAGGATACATACCACCGTCTCTTCAGTTTATTTTCTTGTAGAGCCAGCAGGCAAGAGCATCTCTTCCTCGTCGTCAGTGTCGGACGCCATGACAGAAGTGTAAACACCACGCAAGCATTGTGGGTAATGTAGTGTTTCACGGACAGTTTTACAGGAAACTACAACGCGGAAGTGCGTTCGACTATGGAAGCCCAAATGACTGCGGACATTCCTCGTGGAGTCCGCTCCGCGTACGTTCCGCCCGAGTATGTTTGGGCCTTTAAATGTGATTCATCAGATAAGACACTCGGACACTTCCACGCGCGCAACAGCGGACAACTTTATTGTTCGTCAGACCCGCCAAAACCCGAAACCCGCACGCGCTGATTTACATTCAAAAACAGAAACCTTTATTGAGTTCACTTCACGTGACAGCCGCCATATACGCCCGTGCTCGACCCATGCAAATGCAACTCTGACGTTGTGGCTTATTTCACGGACGCTTTCTTTGTCCAACGCTGTTCGCTGTCTGCGACCGCCATCCAGCAAGCCGTTAAGAACGCGAGGTTTGTGCGAACGGCGGAAAGAGCTGAGGCGTGACGTAGCCAGCTCCCGGCATCTTGTTGAACTGCTCAGGATCCTGAAGGGCTTCCACATATTTTATGCATATTGCGCATATTATGCATATTTTTAATGTTCTGTTATTTTTTATAGATGCCCCTGATCATCCCCAATATCCTCCAAACAGAATCGCGGCCCCAAGTGCTTTAGTTTGGCCGTTTATAGACTCCCACACAGCCACACACCGGACACACATTGTGAAAATACGGGAGTCGATGTTTCTTTTTATTCTCTTACCAAGCTCACGCACGCGTCGAAGCAATTATTACTTGATAAGCTTCTCGCAGCGTCCACGCTCTCGTCTCGTCACTGCCCCTCCCTTCTCTATTCACACAGACACGCCCTCTATCCTAGACTCGATCAATCGAGGCAGGTAAGAATGGAGCCGATCGAGGTAACCGATTTTAACGAAGTAATCGACTCATGTATTTTGAGTTACAGCTGTCTCAACAGACTTTCTCTCTCTTACCCAGTCTTCTGGGTGCAGACCTGGTGTCTGAGTCTCATTTTCACTAGTTGCCTTGTGTACAAATTTAACTAGTCTGTGTTTCTGTACTTTCTCTTGGTCAGGGTAGTAGACCAGGTAGGCCGGGCTGTTCTTGTCGTGTCCTACAAAACGCCCCCTCTCACATCTAGAATCTAACTTTCCCTTGTCCTGCTGGTAAGCATAGCATTCTGTCCCGAACTTTTGCATTCTAGCCATGTTGCACTTTTTTCCTGTCATTGCCGTGTATGGTGTAGTGCCTGTGTGCTTGTTGAAGCATCTGTTTCTGGTGTGGGCTGCCTCCTGTACAGCATAATGCCAGAGGCTCTTTGGTAGACCACTATCTATTAGCATACACCTTGCCATCTCGAATAGTGTGCGTCCTTCTCTCTCTGCAACGCCATTTTGATGGGGAGAGTATGGGCAGGACATCTCATGTCTTATTTTGTTCCATCTCAACAGGGTTTGAAACTCCTTGCCTGTAAACTCAGTTCCATTATCCGACCTTATGCATTTCACTGTCCCATAGGGAGCTACATCTGCCAGAAATTTCTCGGTCGCTTGCACTGTGTCACTCTTTGTTTTTAAGAAATAAACACACACAGCCCCTGTGCACACATCTGTAAATGATTGCATGTACCTGAAACCATTAATGGACTCGTTTGCCACAGGACCGGCTAAATCAGTGTTTATCAACTCCAGTGGTGTCTTGGCTTTGTCTGTAGATTTCCTGTTCCTGTTTTGGGTAAACTTCCCTTCTATGCATACTGCACACTCTTTGTCAGGTTTACACACTTTACCCTTTATATGCATACCATCAGTGATATCCTGTAGCTTTATGATATCATCATAGTTGCAGTGTCCCATTATCTCATGCCAAGTTTCTATATCATGGCTCACATGGCACTTTTCAACAACACATTCAGTTTGCAAATAGTACATTTTCCCCTGTACAAAAATGTCAAACCTGGTACCATCCGGTGACATTAGGGCATCTCTGCCCTCTTCGAAGAACACACTGGCTCCGTGTGCTGTCGCAGACTTCACAGAGAAGAGCTCTTGGGGGTACGATGGAATATATAGTGCGTTCCGCAGTGTCACTCTACACCATCGCCCCTCACTGTCGAGCAGACATACCGTAGCATCTCCCCTGCCCTGCACCACTCCAAAGGTGCGCTTACCGTCCGCCAGCTCCATGCAGTGTTTCTCTGTCTCGAACGAGCTGTCAAAGCTCTTGAACTTCTTCTTATCATTGACTATGTGGGAAGAAACCCCACAGTCCACAATCAATCCTGGTTTGAACTGTTGCCGTCGTCCTGGTCCTGCTGAGCTGGTCTCTCCAGCCTGCACTCTGAAGATGTAGTTTCTCTTCTTCCGCAGCATTCCCCGGTCCCTGACCTCGACCTGCTCCGTGACCACCACCGCCGCCGCCACCTTGCTCGCGTGCACACCTGGCTCCATCAGCGCCGTCCTTCTTCTTGCACACTTTGTCCGTGTGACCCTTGACCCGGCAGAAGCTGCACCACACGCTGCGTGAACAGTCCGATTTCCGATGGCCTTTGTCACCGCATCGCCAGCACACCGTTTGTTCATCATCTCCCTCACAACGTTTCACTGGCTTTTTCTTAGGCGCTGCGTGGGCCTTCATCACCCTCTCGGACGTCTCGTCCGATGCTGTAGCATTAGCTACATCTTCAGCCGCCTCAAAGTTTCTCAATTTGGCCTTAAATTGTCCCAATGTCAACTCACTGTCGCTATGTGTCACCATTAGAGTGAATGGCTTATATCTCTCGGGTAACCCCCTCATCACCATGGCCATCATTAGTCCCTCACTCGGTGCTTCTCCCGCCCCTTTGAGAGCCGTAATGATTTGTTCAGCTCGGATAATGTATTCGGTTATCGTCTCATTATCAGCTTTCTTTAGCCCAGTCAATGTTACATACAGAGTGACAATCCGGGGTCTGCCCTTACCAATGTAATGTTCCCGCAACACCCGTAGACTCTCTCTACCTTTGTTCTTCGTTTCTCTGAAGATCAGTCCCAAGCTTGTGTTGTCCAGTAAAGGCGCCAATGCGCAGTAGGCGTCCGCGTTCCGCTCCTCGTCTAGGGCCTGCTCTTCCGCTGTCATAGGTCCCACGGGCTCGGTAAGAATGGTGGTTTTCAGCCCCACACCATGCATGCAACAGAGCATTCGCTCTTCCCACAGTTCATACTCGTCGGCCTGTCCGTTGAATGTGGGCCACCTGCTCTTCCGCTCCATCTCCCTAGGTAGCGTTAGCTTAGCTTAGCGTTCCGTTAGCTTCCCGATAGCCTCTCTCGATGCTAACTAGCTTCACACTTGCTAACTTACTACTCCGGGCTAACCTGCGCGCATCTCGCCATCCGAGGTTATCACACTTCGTGTACTTCTTTTATCAAACTACTAAATAATCCAACGTTATCTGGGCCCATAACCTGTTAGAAGACTAGACTAATACTTTATGTCTATCTCTGCGCAGATGAAGTGGATTATTAAACCGTTATAAAGAATCGTACTGTCTACCGAACTTCTGCTGGAGGGAAAAATGCAGCCTCCGTTTATTCGGTCGTTTTGGGAGAAGAAGAAAATGAACAGCGTCTCAGTGACGTAATCAATCCGCGCATGCAAGCGCAACACCGCCCACTTGTGGACAAACAAAGTCGTAAACAAAATAATAGTACACAGTAACACATAGTCATACAAATACACTGGTGTCATATCTCAACAATGTATGTGTGGGTGTCTATAAACGGCCAAACTAAAGCACTTGGGGCCGCGATTCTGTTTGGAGGTTATTGGGGATGATCGGAGGCACCTATAAAAAATAGCAGAACATTAAAAATATGCATAACATGCGGAATATGCATAAAATATGTGGAATCCCTTCAGAATCCTGAGCAGTTCAACAAGATGGCGGGCGCTGGCTACGTCACGCCTCAGCTCTTTCCGCCGTTCGCACAAACCTCGCGTTCTTAACGGCTTGCTGGATGGCGGTCGGAGACAGCGAGCAGCGTTGGAAATAGAAAGCGTCGAGCACGGGCGTATATGGAGGCTGTCACGAGAGGTGAGCTCAATAAAGTTTTCCGTTTTTGAATGTAAATCAGCGCGTGCGGGCGGTTCGGGTTTTGGCGGGTCTGACGAACAATAAAGTTGTCCGCTGTTGCGCGCGTGGAAGTGTCCCGAGTGTCTTATCTGATGAATCACATTTAAAGGCCCAAACATACTCGGGCGGAACGTACGCGGAGCGGACTCCACGAGGAATGTCCGCAGTCATTTGGGCTTCCATAGTCGAACGCACTTCCGCGTTGTAGTTTCCTGTAAGACTGCCCGTGAAACACTACATTACCCACAATGCTTGCGTGGTGTTTACACTTCTGTCATGGCGTCCGACACTGACGACGAGGAAGAGATGCTCTTGCCTGCTGGCTCTACAAGAAAATAAACTGAAGAGACGGTGGTATGTATCCTCTCTGTGACGTGTCGTACAGGTGTGGGTACCTTCGCTCCTTCTACTCATATATTTTCGGAATGTGTGTGGTGTTAGTGTGTGTGTGTTAGTGTGTGTGTGTGTGTTAGTGTAGATAGCGGGACCGAAAACTAAAGCATTTATGATCCTAATTCTTTTTGGAGGTGGTAGGTATTGTCTCAGAGAGTAAGGGAAAAATCCCAGAAAATTAAAATTATGCATAAATATGCAAAATATGCATTTTTCTAAAAACGGCTAAAAACCACTTCTCGGCATTTCAGATGATTCTGAGCATTTGGGGGGAGGGAGTTGGAGTGGGGGGGGTTAGCTGGCAGGATGAAGAGGAGGGAGATTTAGACGGGTGGATAGCTAATAAACGTCATGATCACCGCAACTTGGTTGCGGGTCACTTACTAGTAAATCATAACTATAATATGAAACAGAATAAAACATGAACTTAAAACAAATTAATGTTTATAACTTATATAGTTTTTGAATAATTTTCTTATTCTTTGGCCCATTATTTCTGGCTGGGTTACATGGGCATTCGTCTGCCCGCCCGCCTCGGGCCAAAGGCGGCCCAGATGTGAACTTTGTGGACCAGGCAGACGCAACTCGCGAACCGAACTCAGGGACTGATTCTGAACAGCGAACTGATATGAGACTGTATTCAGTAAAGACTGAGTGTGAGTATGTGAAACCTTACAAGGTGATGGTAAAATGCAATGGTGTCAGGATGTACATGGAGGTAGATACCGGGGCAGCAATGTCAGTTATCTCAGACAGCCTGTACAAATCGAAACTGAAAGGGTCGAAATTGCATTCATGTGACGTTACATTGAGAACATACACAGACCAACCGTTAGCTTTGTTGGGTAAAATCCTAGTGAATGTGCAATGTGGGAAGCAGCATTTACAGCTGCCCTTGCTAGTGGCCCGTGGTAAAGCACCAGCACTGATGGGGCGTGATTGGATTCGAGTGCTCAGCTTAGTTTGGTCAAAAGTGAATCGCGTTGCAGCATCTGACCCAGTGGAGCAAGTGTGCTCAGAGCACAGAGCAGTTTTCAGTGCAGAGCTAGGCCGTGCGAAAGGCGTCACTGCATCCTTGCGTGTATCACCGGATGCTATACCAAAATTTTGCAAAGCGAGGCCAGTGCCTTATGCACTGCGTGAAGCCGTGGATAAAAAGTTAATCGAAGTCGAACAACAGGGAATTATCTCTCCTGTGCAGCATAGTGAATGGGCTGCGCCGCTAGTGTGCATTCCGAAAAAAGATGGATCAATGCGCATTTGCGGAGATTATAAATTGACGGTAAATCGGTGGCTTGATGTAGATCAGTACCCACTTCCAAAACCGCAGAATTTATTCTCCACTTCAGCAGGTGGAAAGCATTTCACTAAACTTGACTCTACGAAGGCCTACACTCAGCTCGACATGGATGAGAAAAGAAAGCCGTTTCTCAACATCAATACACGCACAGGTCTCTATGTATGCAACTGCTTGCCATATGGGGTCGCTAGCGCGCCCGCTATTTTCCAGCACACTATGGATGAAGTATTACAAGGGCTTGATGGCGTGGTATGCTACTTAGACGATATTTTGATAATAGGAACAGTTACCACCGCACATCTGCGCAATCTTGAACAAGTGTTACAGCGATTGGAAGAACATGGGCTTAGGTTTAACAAATAGAAATGCGCCTTCTTTCAGAACAGTGTGGCCTACATCGGGCATGTAATTGATGCCGAGGGTGTGCACCCAATTAAAGAGAAAACTGAGGCTATTGACAAAGCTCCTGTGCCGAAAAATGTGACAGAATTGAGAGGTCATACTTGGCCATGCTCAATTACTATGGCACATTTATACCAAACCTGTCCAGCGGGATTAAGCCTATGACTGAGCTCCTACATAAAGATAAAGAGTGGGATTGGACAAGAAAATGTCAAGAGGCATTTGAGCGTACTAAACCACAGCTTGTAGCCGCGCCAGTGCTTACACATTATGATCCTAAACTGCCTGTAATTTTGGCATGTGATGCTTCGCCTTATGGCATAGGTGCCGTGATTTCACATCAGTTTCCATACAACAGTGAGAAACCTATAGCCTACGTGTCTAGGACACTCACTAAAACAGAAGTCAACTATTCTCAGACAGAGAGAGAGGCACTTAGTATCATCTTTGGGGTGACCACGTTTAATGACTATCTGTATGGACGAAAATTTACTCTGTTTACAGACCACAAACCACTCCTAAAGATAATAGGGCCCAAGACTGGAGTGCCTACATTGGCAGCAGCTAGGCTGCCGAGGTGGTCATTAATTTTAGCAGCATACCAGTATAACATACATTACAAGCCATCCTTACAACATGTAACTGCGGATGCATTATCGCGTTTACCACTACAGACTCAAGAGGCAGACTCAGATTATAGTTCTGTGTTTAGGGTCTCATTCTTGTATAAAGTGCCAGTGTCCTCACAAGAGATTGCAAAACAGACAAAGACTGATGCAGTACTACAGCGAGTGAAGCACTTCACATTGAATGGTTGGCCAAGCATTTGAATGAAGATGAGTTAAGGCCATACTTCATAAGAAACACTGAACTGACTGTTGAATCTGACTGTGTGATGTGGGGTTTCCGGGTAATCATACCAGAGGTGTTAAGACCACAGATGTTACGTGAATTGCATGAAAATCACCAGGGAATGGTAAAGATGAAGGCATTAGCCCGTAGTCACTTTTGGTGGCCAAACCTTGATTCTGACATAGAGTCACTGGTAAACAGTTGCCAGACATGCCAGTTAAACAGACACTAACCTGCCACAGCTCCTGTTCACAATTGGAGCTGGCCTAACCATCCTTGGCAGAGGATACACATAGATTATGCTCAGAAGGGAAAGTTCAACTTCCTAGTGGTCACTGATAGCTATTCACGTTGGCCAGAAGTAGCTTTGATGAGTAGTACTACATCTGAAAAGACCATAGAAGTTTTGAGGGGATACTTTGCCACTTGGGGTCTTCCAGACGAACTTGTGTCTGATAATGGACCACAATTTGTATCTGCTGAGTTTGAAACATTCCTGAAAAACAATGGGGTGAAACACATTAAGAGTTCTCCTCACCACCCAGCTTCTAATGGAGCTGCAGAGCGTTTGGTGCAGAGCCTGAAAACAGCTCTTGAAAAGGGAAAGAGTAGCAATATGACGTTGCAGCACTGCATACACAATTTCCTATTCTGTTATAGGAGTACACCACAGTCTACTACAGGGAATACACCTGCAGAATTGTTTCTCAGACGTCAATTCAAAACCAGGTTGTCTCTCACCAAACCTAATTTCGCAGAGTCCATGCAACAAAGACAGGACAGTCAACAGTCCAAGCAAGCAGATAAGTTGGCACAAGTCAGACACTTCCTACCAAAACAGAAGGTGTTGGTTCGAAACCACAGGGGAGGGGAAGGTGTTAAATGGGTGCCTGGGTGCACTGTAAAGGCACTTGGTCCTGTCACATATCTTGTGAAAGTGTATAGAAAGGTGTACAGGAGACATGTCAATCAAATGATCAATACTGAGATTGAGAACTGTAATGTGTCAGATGAATCTGATGATGATCTGAGGGTTGTTCCAAAGGTATCGCATGCATGTGTAGCAATGCCTGTAAATGTTCCAGAATCCACTGAGAGGGTTGTGCAGCAAGGATCCACTGATACTGCCTTTTCCCCTCTTCTTTTTCTTACTTACTTGGACTGGATTTCACGGAGAAATGATTGGAGGCGTGGTTAAGCAGCGTTTATAAGGTAGCGTCAATGTGAGACAGTGTTGCCAGGTCCGCGGTTTTCCTGCGGAATTGGGCTACTTTCAAGATGTTGCCGCGGGTTGTTTTTTGTTTTTTTGCCCGCGGGTTGAGGTTGTAGTATATGGGTTTGAACATATACACGGAGTAATACGATGGCGAGCCTATACTATAGGTAATACGACGAGAGGCCAATAGGCGTCCTCTCCGGCGGATGTACGTAGCTGAACTGAAGTCGGTTAGGACACGCATGCGCGGTTGTTGTTGTTTGTTTCTGAATAAAGTTCATAAAAAGGACTACCCGCCAGACTCCTCATCAGTATAAACCACAATATGATGTCAAAAGTGGCGGCGTTTGATGTTTAATCGCCGAAGAAGACGAGAGACCGAGAGAAGAGAGTGGTGAGCTTGTTGAAAAGTCCCAGTGACTAAACGTAAACGTGTTAGGGCCGACGGCGCTAAAGTCAATAGTGTTTGGGGTCACGCTAACGCGGAAGAGAAAACAAAATGGAACAATTTAAGTCACCTTCTCCGTTAGTATTAATAGGCAACATATGTGAAAACTGGCGCAGATCGGAGCAAAGATATAGGTTATACACGACGGCAATTAAAATGTTGAAAAAGGAAAATGTCCAAAGGAATTGAATCAAGTGCAACTGGACTTGGTTATATATCCGTGAAGACGTTTCGCCTCTCATCCAAGAGGCTTCATCAGTTCGTGCCTTCCTGACTAGACCAAGCTAGTCTGACTGGCTGGTGATGAAACTCAGATATTTATCCTCTTTGGAGTCGTTATCAGAGCTATTGATGTCAATGGCTCGTTTGTGTTCCGATGTTTAGCAACGACAGTCGTTGGAGGTATTAGTTTCGACTTCGTTAGTGCTCCATTCAGTGGTCATGAGTCGTTGGAGCCGTTAGTGACCGACTGTTGTTCTTGGAGGCTAAGCTTTTGAGTCTCCTGGGTAGAGATGAAAGGACGGCATTGTAAGTTGGAGATAGGTGGTGTCGCAGACCTCCTCCTCTGTTGAGGGATGGTTTTTCCAGTTTCACATAGATGGCTTCCTTCACCCCTCTGTCAAACTATCTATCTTCCCTGTCCAAAATGTGTACGTTGCTGTCCTCGAAGGAGTGTGTCTTCTCCTTTAGGTGTAGATAGACTGCTGAGTCTTGTCCTGAGGAGTTTGGCCTTCTGTGCTGGGCCATCCGTTTGTGTAGTGGTTGTTTGGCGTCTCCTATGTATAGGTCAGTGCACTCCTCATTGCATTGTACAGCATACACCACATTGCTTTTCTGGGTGTGTGGTACACAGTCTTTGGGATGAACCAGTTTTTGTTGGAGTGTGTTGCTGGGTTTGAAGTATACCGGGATGCTGTGTTTGTTAAAAATTCTCCTGAATTTCTCAGAGACCCCAGAAACATACTGGATGACTATGTTATTCCTTCTGTTCCTCTTCTCCTCATCGCTCACCCAGTTGGTCTTTCTGGAACGTGTTGCAGTTTTCACAAAGGTCCAACTGGGGTAGCTGCAGGTTTTTAGAGCTTCCCTCAGGTGTTTGTGTTCTTACCGTTGGGCCTGAGTGCTGCTGGGCACATTATCAGCTCTGTGTTGCAGAGTTCTGATGACTCCCAGTTTGTGTTCCAGCGGGCGGTGGGGGTCGAAAAGTAGATATTGGTCTGTGTGTGTAGGTTTCCTATAAAAACCCCAGTGTGGAGGCTTCTGTCTTCCCCAATGTGGACGTCACAGTCCAAGAAGGGCAAACTGTTGTTCTTTACATCTTCCCTTGTGAACGTAATGTTCTTGCCCACTGAGTTGATGTGTTTGGTAAACGCTTGCACCTCTTGTGTTTGGATTTTGACCCATGTGTCGTCCACATATCTGAACCAGTGGCTCGGATTTGTTCCTCTGAAGGAGTTCAGGGCCCTGTGTTCTACCTCTTCCATATATAAGTTGGCCACAATGCGAGATACTGGTGAGCCCATTGCACAGCCGTGTTTCTGTCTGTAAAACTGGCCCCTGAATTGGAAATATGTAGTTTCATCACCAGCCAGTGAGTTGTTTCCAAGCATCTTCAAGCTTCTCCGCGTTTTTACCACGCTTCCTGTCACCAGTGCCCATGTCGAGAGAAGTTTTTGCCGTCTGGGAAGGATCAAGGACAAAATGCGCAGTACAATGACGGAAAGACGGCTTAATGGACTGACATTGCACTCGGAGCACAGAGACATTGTGGTGACGCCGGAAGAGGTAATGGACATCTTTTGCAGACAAAAAAGACAATTGGACCTGCTTTTATAAGGTAAGTATTGTATTTTTAAATCACTTCAGGACACAGCGCTGTCGCTCGACACAACCTCTCCGTGGCATTCTTTATTTAGACTGACACAGCATCAAAGGCAGACCCGATCAAACAACCCAGAGCCCGCAGGCATCACCAATCGATCCCAGCACAATAGAACAGCACCAAATCAAATGCAGCACTGTCGATGTGTGCAGACATAACATTCCCCCCCCCCGGCAGGATTTCAAACATGAAAGGTTGACACAAAGTCCTCTAGGTGGCCAGGGCGTAAACGTGTGCGAACCGGTCGCGGGGTGGGCCTGAGGCTGGGCAGGCCAAGGTGGGGAGGGAGAAGGCAGGGGAAGCTGAGGCCCAGGAATGTCTGGGGCCCATGTAGGAGCTGCATGAAGCCCTGGGGCGTCTCGCCATGCTGAGGAAATGGCTATGGTTGTGTCACCAGCTGTGTGTGGCAGAGCTGACACCTTCCGTAGATGACTGGAGTGCCACCGAGTGCCATCGCTGAGGAGGTAAGTGGCTGGGCCCAGCTGACGGGTGACTTGGAGAGGAGAGGACCAGTATGAAGCCATTTTATTGTCCCTGTGGGGCCTGCGGACCCTGACCCAGTCTGACACATTGATGTCTGGCACCCTGGTTCGTTTGGACTGGTCAAACCGTTGCTTCATCCGCGTCTGCTGACGAGTGACTGAGGCTCTGACCCCAGAGGGAGGTGCCTGAGGTGTGGAGGGGCGGAGCCTGTCAAGGGGCATGCACAGTTCCCGGCCTAGCATGAGAGAGGCTGGGGAGACGCCTGTGGTCGAGTGCTGTGTGGCCCGATAGTGCAGCAGAGTGTGACGGATGGCCTGCGTGAAAGAGCACCCTTGGGCCATGTGTGCTCTGAGGCCGTTCTTCAGTGACTGGTGAAAACGTTCAACGCCGCCATTGGCCTGGGGGTGGTAGTATGCAGTGCGTATATGATGGATGCCCTTGCTTTCGAGATAAGCAGTGAACTCCGCAGAGACCAGCTGAGGGCCGTTGTCAGTGGTGATGGTCTTTGGGAGGCCCCAGCAAGAGAAAAGAGAGTCCAGGAAGTCGATGATGATCTGTGAGGTCACAGTGCCGGAAGTGGTGACTTCAGGCCATTTTGAGTGTAGATCGTAGGCGACCACCATGAAGCGTTGGTGGTGGGGAACTCCATGGATCTCACCACAAATGTCCAACTGCAGGTGTTCCCAGGGCTGAGAGGGCCAGGCGAGAGGTTGCAGGGGTGGGGGAGCCTGGTGGCCAGTCTTGCCACTCACAAGGCAGGCAGAACAGTCCTTCACCAGAGCCTCAATATCTCTGTCTATGCCCGGCCACCACACCAGGTCTCGGCAGCGCTGTTTCAGTTTCACAATGCCCAGGTGGCCTTCATGCGCCGTATTCAAAACACGTGCACGGAGAGCACCTGGGACCACTGTGCAAAACCCACGTGCCACGCAGGTGTCGTTCCAGCAGGAGAGCTCCTGTCTGACTCGGGCGAACGCAGCCAGCTCCTCTGGGACCTTGTGAGGCCAGCTGTTCTGGATGTAGGTGCGGAGCTGGGAGAGGACAGGGTCCTGTTCGGAGGCTGCCCTCAGCTCCTGCAGAGAGACAGTGGCCTGGAGGGGTGTGTGTAGCATTTGGACAATGTCCTTTTCCACACAGTCAGTGTCCATCTGTGGAGCTGGGGTGGAGACAGAGCGAGAGAGCATGCAGCGACAACATTGTCTCTGCCTGGGGTGAACTGCAGGCTGAAGTTGTACTGGCGGAGGCGGTCAGACCAGCGGTGCAGCCTCAGGGGTTTGTGGCCTGTCCCAGATGTGGACAGCAGCGCTGTCAGGGCCTGGTGATCTGTCCTGAGGGTGAAGGAGCGGCCATAGAGGTAGAGGTGCCACCTTTCACAAGCCCAGATACAGGCTAACGCCTCACGCTCACCCATGGAGTACCGCTGCTCGGTCAGGTTGAGGGCACGGGAGGCGAAGGCGATGGGCTTCTCCACACCGTTCTGGGTTTGAGACAGCACAGCCCCTATCGCTGTGGCTGATGCGTCACAGGTCACAAAGGTGGAGCTGGAGATGTCGAAGTGAGCCAACATTGGTGGTGAAGTCAGTTGAGTCTTGAGATCACGCACAGCGTCACTGCATGCCTTTGACCACACCCATGGCTCGTCCTTACACAGCAGCTGGCGCAGGGGGGCTGTGGTCGCAGAGTACTGGGGAAGAAACCTCAGGTAGTAACTTGTCATACCCAGGAAGGAGGCGACCTGGGCGGCCGAGCTGGGCTCAGGGATGGCCTGAATGGCGTCCACGTTGGATTGTAGTGGAGTTACACCGCTCGCTGACAGCCGGAACCCCACGAACTCGATGGCTGGCACAGAGAGGACACATTTCTCAGCATTGAGAGTTAGCTTGTGCTTGGACAGGGCTGCGAAGACCATGTTGAGGCGCTTGTCGTGGATTTCACTGGTGGGCCCGTGTACCACTATATCGTCCAGATAAATGGCCACGCCCAGTATGCCAGCCAGCACAGAGACCATGATTTTCTGGAAGCAGCTAGGGGCGGAGCTGAGACCGAAAGGCATCCTGGTGTAGCGAAACACTCCTGCATGTGTCACAAAGGCTGTGAGGTTTCGGCTGCTGGGGTGGAGGGGCACCTGTAAGTACCCCTGTCTGAGGTCGAGCTTGGAGAACACCTCAGAGCCATAGAACTGAGCAGTGAGTTCTTCTGAGGTGGGCAGTGGATACTTATCAGGGACCACTGCCTTATTTACTGCACGTAGATCGACGCAGACACGCAGGCCCCCCGACTTCTTCTTAGCCACCACGAGGTTTGAGACCCAAGGTGACGCGTCCACCGGTTCATTGATGCCAGCTTCCAGCAGTTGTTGCAGCTTGGCGGAGACCCCATCACGGAGAGCCAACGGGATGCGGCGCAGTGGTTGGATGACAGATTTCACAGCAGGGTTGAGGAGAGGTTGATGGGCAAAGGCGGAGAGGCAGCCCAGCCCCATAAACAGCGATGGCCACTTCTGCTGCCAAGGTGTGGCAACAGTCAGGATTGCTGCCCCCCTTGTGTCTAAGAGGGAGAACCCCAGAGCGGAGAACAGGTCCAGGCCCATCAGGTTGGCCCCACGGCGTGCCACATGAAAAACTGCATTGGGCACCAGCTTGGTTCCATAGCGGACAGTCACTTGGAGAGAGCCAACCAGATCGATTTTGGAGTCACCATACCCACAGAGGACAGCTGAGGGTGCGGACAGTGGCAGTGAACCGAAAAATTGACTGTAGGTATCAACATTCAGGAGAGACACACTTGCACCGGTGTCCAACAGCAGGGGGATGCACACATCATTAATGTTGACTGTGCATGATTTGAATGACACTGGCCCAGAGCTCAGCTTGTGAATGACGGCGGTTGAAGACTGGGGGGTGTGGCCCTCTGACCCAGCCGGGGAAGGAAGATCGACAGGCGTTGGCAAAGTGATTGTGCTTACCGCAGCTACGGCATGTCTGGCCACGGGCAGGGCAGTTCTGAGCCCTTGAAACATGAGACCGAGACCCACAGTTACCACAGGACTGTTGAGGGCTGGGCCGAGAACGCCGTCGTTGCAGTTGCAAGACGTCCCCAGTGGAGTCGGCGCCCGCCTCGCTCTGGCTGGGTCGCGTCCCGAGGGGCAGCCGTGAGTAGAGGGAGGAGTCGTTGGCAGCTTGACTGGAGGTGGCCACTTGCTGTGTATTTAGCATAGCAGCACACTCAGCTGCTCCCTCAACCTGTAGTGCGATGGTAATTGCTCTGGACAGCAGCAGATCATCTTTTTCCAGCAGGAGAGTCTCACGCACCCTTGCGTTGTTGGTGTGTTCGATTAGCTGGTCGCGAACCATCTCGTCCTGAAGCGCGCCAAACTTGCATGAGCTAGCTAGCCCTCGCAAATTAGCTACATACTGCCGCACAGACTCACCAGGCAGTTGGCGTCGCTGACGGAATATAAATCGCCGAAGGAGGGCACTCTGTGGAGCAGCAAAATGGGTGCTCATAAGTCCCACAGCTTCGGCAAAGCTTGTGACGTTCTCCAGAGTCCCGAGCACACGATGACCCTCTGCTCCCAAGCAGTGTAGCAACAAAGCCGTCTTCCTAGCCTGGCTCACGTCGTCGAGCCCTGAGGCGATGATGTAATTTTCAAAACTATGTAGCCAGCGAGTCCATGGTACCGGAGGCTCGCCAGGTAACGCCAGGAAGGGGGCAGGTGGTGGAAGAGAGATTTCAGCCATGCTCGTCGCCAATATTGTATTTTTAAATCACTTCAGGACACAGCGCTGTCGCTTGACACAACCTCTCCGTGGCATTCTTTATTTAGACTGACACAGCATCAAAGGCAGACCCGATCAAACAACCCAGAGCCCGCAGGCATCACCAATCGATCCCAGCACAATAGAACCGCACCAAATCAAATGCAGCACTGTCGATGTGTGCAGACATAACAGTAAGACCCACTTTTATTTATTAATGCATTGATGATTATCTATGGGCCATTAATACGTTGACATTTACCGTACGGTTGGGTATTAGGCTATAGTATACAGTGTGGGAATTTTATTTACCGGTAGCTTTCGGCAGTGTTGCCCGACCCCCCCCCCCCCCAAAAATATGTTTCTGGCTACTGGCCTGCTGAAAACGTGCAGGTGGACCACATATTGCAGGCTTTCAGAGATTACTGTACACTAAAGAAAAACGTGATATTTGAAAGGCACCAATTTTGGATGTATGCAATGCAAGAACCGATGCACATTGACAAATTTGTCACAGAGCTAAAACACAGGAGCAAAGACTGTGAGTTCGGTACAACTGAAAATGACATGCTGAGAGACAAAATTGTTTTCAGTGTTACAGATAAGCATCTGAAAGAGAAACTGCTGAGAGAACCTAACCTGACTTTAACTAAAGCCATTGATATTTGCAAGGCATCAGAGATAGCCAAGGAGCAAATCAGCATAATGGTGTGCGCAAAGAAGGAAAATGAGGTGTATGCAATAACGGAGGCAACAAGACCAATAAGGCAAAATAAAGCTAATGTCAACAAAACAGTGTTCAGTGCTCATCATAAAAAGGATAAATATGTCAACCAAACAAAAGTATGCAACAGATGCGGAAAGACACATGGCCCAAAAACATGTCCAGCATATGGAATGAAGTGCAGAGCTTGTGGGAAGGGCAATCACTTTGCCAAGATGTGCAGAATGAAAGGAGTGCAAGCAGTGCAGACAGTGGATTCACTATTTGTGGGCAGTCTGGAGTGCACCCAGGTAAATGCACTGAGTAAAGCTAGTAATATGCCATGGCGAGTTACTTTGAGGAGTTCCCATCATCTTTAAACTAGACACGGGTGCTGACGCTACTGTTCTCCCTCTAGAACAGGACAGAAAACTTCCAGGCAAAGTACGCCTTAGTCCCACAAACACAGTATTAAGATCTTATGGAGGTAACCAGATAAAGCCAGCCGGTAGCACCTACCTGAAATGCAGTACTGAACGAAGAGAGTCCAAGCTCCAGTTCTATGTCATTAAGCAGTCAGCATCTCCAATTCTTGGAAGAGCAGCATGTGAGGAGTTGAACTTGGTGAGACGTGTTGATGAAATCAAGGAGAGCTCACCTGCAACCAAAGAGGGAGGGGAGTTCCCTGGTGAGCATCATATTCTCATTGACCCAGAAGTGACCCCCGTGATCCATGGCTGCAGAAAAATCCCGTTTGTCATCATGAACAAACTGAAAAAGACACTCAGTCAGCTGGAAAAAGCTGATGTCATCACTCCAGTAACAGAACCGACACAGTGGGTGAACAGCTTGGTAATAACTGAAAAGAAAAATGGCTCACTTAGACTTTGTCTTGATCATCGAGAGCTGAACAAAGCCATCAGACGACAGCACTACTCCACACTGACACCTACAGATGTCCAAAGCAGACTTTCTGGCAAGAGAATATTTACAATACTTGATGAAAAAGACAGATACTGGCAAATTAAGCTGGACCGAGCATCGTCACTGTTATGCACCTTCAACATGCCATGGGGGCGTTACAGGTTCAAGCGTCTCCCATTTGGTATAAAATCAGCCAGCGAAGTCTTCCAACAGAAGAACAGTGAAACATTTTGTGACATTGACGGTGTACAGGTGATAGCTGATGATATGATCATCGCTGCAGCTGATGAGAAGGAACATGCCGAGATACTGCACAAGGTAATACAGAGAGCCAAAGAGATGAATGTTAAGTTCAATGCAGACAAAGTGCAGTACAAAGTGACGGAGGTGAAGTACATGGGACACGTGATAAACCCTGAGGGAGTACGGCCAGACAGTGACAATGTGAATGCTATTGTACACATGCCAGCACCAGAAGATAGAAAGGGTCTACAAAGGCTACTAGGTATGACTAAGTACCTGTCCCAATACATACCTAATGAAGCAGCAGTGACAGCACCCTTACGGCAGCTACTGAGGAAAGATATGCAGTGGCTGTGGTCACATGAACACGATGCTTCCCTGACCAAACTCAAGACAGCACTAACTGAGGCTCCAGTGCTGAAATTCTTCGACCCAAAATAGCAGATAGTCCTCCAAGCTGATGCATCAAAAGATGGGCTAGGTGCATGCCTGCTGCGGCAAGGACAGCCAGTGGCATATGCATCCAGAGCCCTAACACAGGCTGAGTGCAACTATGCGCAGATTGAAAAAGAATTGCTTGCGGTCATGTTTGCGACACGAAAATTCCACCAGTACGTGTTTGGTGCACATGTGGTGGTGCAGTCAGACTACAAGCCTCTGGAGGCTATATTCACAAAGCCATTAGGACATGCACCTGCCAGACTACAACGAATGCTGCTACAGCTTCAGCGTATTGGCCAATCAGAGACACAATCACAGTAAATGGGGGGGGGGTCCTGATGACAGGAGACAGATTCATTATCCCGAAAAAGTTGAGATCAGACATGCTACAGACTGCACATAGCCCACCAAAGAGTACAATGGACCAAAGAACAGGCATGCAAGTATCTATATTGGCCAGGCATATCGGCTGATATAGAGCAAACGGTTGGGAGCTGCCCCACCTGTTAACAACACCTACCTAAGAATCAGAAGGAGCCACTAAAATGCCATGAGCTGCCAGAACTACCATGGTACAAAGTAGGTGTGGACATTTTTGAGCTACAAGGCAAATCTTTCCTCCTCACGGTAGGTTATTTCTCAAAATATCCTAAGGTCCAACACATGTGCGACAAAACAGCAAGCACAGTAATAGCAAAGCTGAAGGCTGTGTTTCCCAGACATGGTGTTCCGAAGGAAGTGGTGAGTGACCACATGCCATTTGCTAGTGTTGAGATGAGTCAGTGTGCAAGTGACTGGGGCATAACATGGACATTCTCAAGCCCATTCTCAATTCACAGTCTAATGGGATGGCAGAACGCACAATAAAGACCATTAAACTCATGCTGAAGAAGGCGGAGCAGACTAAGACAGACCCCCACCTGGCTCTGTTGACTTTAAGGAACACTCCTGTGACTGGACTTGGTCTCTCTCCTGCAGAAATGCTGATGGGTCGGGTCCTAAGAAGCACATTGCCAGTAGCCAGTGCTGTGCTCAAACTGAGGCATCCGGCAAGAGTCAATCAGAGGCTACTTAAACTGCAACAAAGACAAGGAGAATACTACAACCAACATGCAAGATCTCTCTCTGTGCTCGAACCAGGAATGGCTTTCAGTATAGAGACTCCACAAGGCTGGAAACCTGCCCTGGTAGAACAGAAGAGACAGGAGCCGAGCTCATATAATGTTGTGCCGGCTGCAGGACAAAGGCACTGGAGGAATAGGAGCACTTGAGAACAATTCGGAATGACACACATACTGAAATAGAGGACGGTAATGTCAGTGTCACTGAGCAGCCACCTCCAAGCGAGCCTGCAGAACCACATGTACATGGCGCGACAAGAAATGTGGAACAACCAGTTAACTGTTCAGACACACAGGTCCAACACACCAGAAGTGGCAGGCTGGTAAAGCAGCCTACCAAATTCAGTGATTTTCAAATGGGCTAACAGTAAAAGTTATGTTCCTACAGAGGGTCATGTGCTAGAAACCTCTGACCCCGGCAACAGTGTACAAAGACTGGGTACAAAGAGTGTACAGAGTTCTTGAGAAAAAAAAAACGAAAATGTAATGAATGTCTTGTATGAACAATGAATGTATGAAGAATGTAACACTGTACTGATGTCAAGAATAGATACGTTGTCGCCCGTGGTGCGGGAGCCACGAGTTCGCGTCCCGGCTGTGACGGTCCGGCCAGGCTGCCCCCCCAACCCCGAATTCACTACATTGGTGTCAGAAGTGGGATGCATGCGGACGCGCGTCCCAAAGAACGGGGGTAGTGTAACGTGCACGAATAAGTAGACATGGCTAACGGGTCGGACCCTTTAGTCAGGTGGTTAGCGATGTCTCCCGCTGTGCGGGAGATACGGGTTCGCATCCCGGCTGCGGCGGTTCCTGTGGTTGTCCCCCGAATTCGCTACATTGGTGTCAGAAGTGGGATGCGCGTGGACGCGCTTCCCGAAGGAAGGGGGCAATGTAAGATTCACGGATAAATACGCTCGGTAGCCCTTGGCTAACGGGTCGGACCCTTTAGTCGACTGGTTAAAGTAGTCGCTTGCGGTGTGGGAGCCACGGTTTCACGTCCTGGATGTGGCGTCCCGAGCTGCGGCGTCCCGAGCTGCCCCCCTGAATTCGCTACACAAGCAATCTGTTGCTGTACTGAAGGAGTACAATGTCCGCCAACACTACGATACTAAACATGCAGCAGCTTTTTCAAAGTACTGCAGTGATGCACGAAAGCTAAAGACCAGCGAGCTGCTAGCTAAATTTCGCTCATAGCAAGGCGCTCTCATCCGGCCCTTGGCAATTCAGGAGAGCGTGTCACAGGCCAGCTGTGAAATTGCAGCACTGATTGCTAAAAGCGGAAGATCATTTGCCACTGGAGAATTTGTCAAACAGTGGCTCTCTTCGGCTGCTGAATTGTTGTGTTCCTCTCAGGCAAAGTTGTTCTCCCAAATCGGCTTGTCACAGAATACAATAACATGCCGCATTGAAGACATATCTCAGGACATCAGCGAGCAAATTAAGGCAAAAGCTGCTGAATTTACCGCCTTTTCAATTGCGTGTGACGAGAGCACTGCTATTTCAGATTCAGTGTTCTGTGCCTGTCATGCCTCACTCTCAACCTTCACCGCTGGCTAGTTGCAGAAATGTGAACAGGAGACCCGAGCACGTAAGTCTCTCCCTGCCCTCTCCAACAGCAAGCCCTATGTAGTGCCTCCTCGTGGCAACACACGGTAACTGGGTACACCTTGGACCCTGGCTGAAGTACAAGGGACTCGGAGGAGGTCTGGTCCCTAGACGTGCGGTACGCAGGCCCACCGGTGTGTGGAAATTTCCTGATGCCCACGAACCAGCCCCCAGCTATGGGTTAAATAGTGTCACTGCCTAGTGGATACCTCGGGAGAGGAATAGTCTATGGGAGTAAAACCCTACAGAAAACCAACGTCCACAGTGCTGTTGTGTTTTTAAAAAAAAAAAAAATTCTTGCCCTTTTGTATCTGTTTAAGTTGGAGAGTACTGCTGGCGTTATGTGTGGCTGTCGCTTCTTCCTCTCTTAGCCACCCCTTCCCATCCACCCCTGTATGTCCGTGTTATGTTTATCTGTTTCACCGCCGTTTATTGTAAAGCGACTTTGATTGTTAGATAAGCGCCATATAACTTTGATTTATTATTATCATTATTACAAGGACGGAGCCACGGACACTTAAACCACACAACAGTTTCAATGGCATGGCCCACCAGCCAGTAAATTGTCTGCTTTTGTCTCCTCTCACTAAGGTTACCACTGTAGAACACCACAGCAAGTTTGCACATTGTCACGTTAAAGGTATATTATGTAAGAGGGAGACCCATAGAGGCACATGTGATCTGAATCACAATAATGCATTCATGTCTTTCACAAAATGAGCAAAATTACATTACCAAATCCAGTAGCATTTGAAAAAGTAGACTGTAATTTACTGAGAAAAAAAGATGACCCTCTACCTAAAACTGTATACAGACATAGGAGGTCGTAGGTTTTGCTTATATTGATTAATTTGGCTGCACATTGGTTTGCAACTGGCAATAAATAAGATAGGAGAGGAGCTAAACTATGGGCCGATATTCCAAAACTGATACACAAGTACAAGTGACACTAACAAACCAAAATGGGGAGAAGTGGACAAACATTACTCTACAACCATAGGGTCAAATATAGGCCAGGTTGAGATGCACATATAGAGTATCTTTAATATTAGTCCTTCACAAACAGTTTCAGCTGCACATAGAGATCCATTATTGTACAATTATTTGTAACCAAATAAAATATGTTTTACAGACTATCTTGTAACCAGCAGCTGGCACTTAGACCATAACTGCTTGACTTTTAACGGCATCAAACCAAATTCGGCCCTATACTGAGTATTATTAAATAAAAACAAGAGACGCAGCTCTTACATGCATGGTTGCCATGTAAGTTATTATAGACATTTAGGGGCTTTTTTCCCTCAGAAAGTTGCTTTAAAATATGTGCAGTCAGGAGTTAGGGGCTCTGATTTTTGGGGATGGTTGTTAAACTGTTCTTGCTCTTTAAGCCTGTTGCTGAGTACAAAAAAGAGTCTATTTGAACTATAAACTGTCAACGGCCCCCACCTGCTGTTACACTCACTGCATCTCAGAATTTGCACCATCAGCTCACTTCAGATTCCACTACATGCCCATAGCAGACTCTTGTAGCTGCTGTCGCATTGGCTTTGTCTTCTCTCTCTCTCTCTCTCTCTCTCTCTCTCTCTCTCTCTCTCCCTCTCTCTCTCTCTCTCTCTCTCTCTCTCTCTCTCTCTCTCTCTCTCTCTCTCTCTCTCTCCCTCCCTCTGTCTCACACGTACGCGCACACACACAATTCAATTCACTCAAGCTTTATTGGTATGACATTTTTATTAGGAAAAAAACCCCCCATCATGTTACTAAAGCGTAAAGCAGGAGATAAACCAGTATAGAGATTAGTGGGGGAAAAAAGAACATTTTTTTTCTTTTTTGTTTGGGGCACATATTTTTTAATAACGCCGTGGAGGGTAAATATGTGAACTGTTGTTCTCTGTTTTAGCATAAAGCCAATTTTGGATCCATTTAATCTATTTAATTTAATACTTTCAGCAAGGAAGGACTCCCTTCTTTCATTCATTATGCTATAATATGATTTTTCCAGATCAGGAATCGGGAACAATTTATTGTTCTTAATATTCTTAATAAACCGTCTCTTGGCCCTAAGTCCTCAGCAATAAACAATCTATCTCCAAACTTCTCTTTATTTTGAAGATTTTGGAAAAGGTGGTGGCCTCTCAGTAACAGGCAGATATGTCTGTCCTGTAATGATCTACACTAGCCTTCCCAGTCAGGTTTTCACTCCTGTGACAACACAGAAACCCCCCTTGTCAGAGTAGTTAATGATCGCCTCTGATCCACTGGTTCTGGTCTCATTAACATTTTACTCCTTGATCTGAGTGTTGCCTTTGATATAATTAATCACAATTTACTCTCTCACCTCCTGTTCCATCTAGGAATCTCTGACAGATCCTATACTGACAGATAGCATTCTGTCTCAAAAGTGTCCCACAGGGCTCTGTCTTAAGTCCCCTTCTGTTCACCATTAACTTTATGCCCCCCCCCCGCCGCTCTGTTTTTTGTCGGCATGGATTGCAGTTTCACTTTTATGTAGGTGACACACAAATGTATCTCAGCACTTCCTTAAGTTGAATTGTGACAAGACTGAGATCATGTTGGTAGGGTCCAAGGTTGCTCCCTCCAAGGTTGGTGATCTCTGCCTTGACATAGATGTCATTACCATAGTCCTGTCCACTGCTGTTCACAACCTTGGTGTTATTCTTGAGCTCACATTTCTCACACTTTCTTTTCAGATGATATTAACTCCATAACCAAAATAGCATTCTTCTGCCTATGAAATATAGCCCATCTCTGCTCCTCCTTTAGCTTTCAGGATGCTGAAACCTTGATTCATGCTTCCATCACTTCTCACTTTGACTACTGCAACTCCCAATCAGATTTCTCAATAAACTACAATACATTCAGAATTTAGCAGCCAGGTTACGTACTTGCACAAGGAAATCTGTGCATCTCTCTCCTGCCCTCTACCAACCGCACCAGCTTACCATATCTGCCCATATACAATTCAAACTCCTCCTCATTATATTGGTAGGAAGTATTAAGTCCATTAAGTGGACTTGCTACTTCCTACCTTTCTGAATTTCCTCAACCCCAGAAATCAAGCTGCTTACTCGGATCCTCTGACACTGGTCTACTCTATATTCCCTGCACAAAACTGTCAACAGTGAGAGCTAGATCATTTGGTGCCACTGCCCCAAACGTTGTGGAGCTCTCCACCTCAACACCTTCATGAATGCGCAGCCTTTCTTCTTTCAAAGTCAAGCGCAAGACTTACTTATTCACAATACCCTACCATGCTTATACAGCAACCGTACAGCCATACCAACATGTACCCTGGCTCTGCCTAATGACGGAAGCTAAGCAGGTATGGGCTTAGCTGCTTGGATGGGAGACCTCCCAGGAAAACTGAGTTGCTGCTGGAAGTGGTGTAGGTGGGCCAGTAGGAGGTAGTATCCCCCCTGGTCCTAAAAAAAAATAAAACAAACAAAAACAAAAACAGCCACAGAAAAAAAAATGTAGGAGATACCATCCTTTGGATGACATGTTAAACGGAGGTCCTGACTCACTGTAATCATTAAAGATCCCATGGCACTTATGGCAAAGAGAAGGGGGTCTCTCCTGGCAAAATTCCCAACTTCGATAGATAGATAGATAAATAGATAGATTATTTTATTAGCCACATGACCAAGGCCGGTGGAATTTGTTTTTGGTACGCTTTACACTCTGCAGCACAATACATACATGGACAACAACAGACACTCCACATATTATCATGAACAATACAGTTACACAATAACAGAAATAAACATATCAGGCATAACAGGTGAATGGTGGTATTTATGCCAATGATGTGTGAGGAGGGGACTATAGGGAGGAATTCAGAGTCCTTATGGCTAGGGCAAAAAAAACTGTTTGCGAAGCGTTTAGTCTTAGTTGACAGTGACCTATAGCGCCTCCCTGAGGGAAGGAGGTGGAAGAGGTGATGAGCAGGATGTGAGGAGTTGGAGGTGATCTTCCCTGCTCGCTTTACAGTCCATTTAGTATGTAGAGATTCAACTGAGGGGAGCGGGTTGCCTATGACTTTGGATGCCTTGTTGACAATCCGCTGCGGTTTTTTCCGTGTTTGACTGTCTGTGCCGCCATACCATACTGTAATAGAAGATGTTATGATGGACATGATAATGGTTGAGTAAAACAGAACGAGCAGTTGATGTTTGATCCAGTATTTTTTAAGCTGCCTAAGAAAGTAAAGTTGTTGTTGAGCTTTTGCAATGATGTGTTCAGCGTTAATTTTCCATTTCAGGTTATTGCTGATGTATGTTCGAAAGAATTTAAAAGAGTTGATGGTGGTGATGGGGTCTCCGTTCATTTGTATGGGTGTTTTAGGACTCAGCATGCATCGGAAGTCAATAATGAGTTCTTGGGTTTTGGCTGTATTAAGCAGAAGATTGTTGTTTGCGCACCAAGTGACAGCTTGGTCTACTTCAGTGCGGTACTGGGTTTTAGTGTTGTTGGAGATGAGGCTTACAATGGTTGTGTGTATTTTATCATTTTCACAGAGCTATCCGTGGATGTGAGGTGGGTGGTGTAAAGTGAGAAGAGCCAGGGGGAGAAAACACAGCCCTGAGGAGCACCTGTACTGAGGGTAAGAGGGTGTGAGGTTAGGTTATTAACTTTCACCCTCTGTGGCCTGTTCCACAGGAAGTTCCGAATCCAGTGGCATATGGATGGGTCAATGTTCATATCCAAGAGTATGGTAAAGAGTTTGAGTGAGTTGATGGAGTTGAAGGTGGAACTAAAGTCTATGAACAGGATGCGTGCATAGGTGTTTGGTGATTGCAGGTGTTGCAGGGTATGGTGCAGGGCTATGCTAACTGCATCCTCAACAGACCGGTTGGCTTGATAGGCAAATTGATATGGGTCCACCATTGGGGAGGTGCAAGATTTCAAGTGTGACAAAATGATGCGCTCAAATGCTTTCATGGCTACAGATGTTAGGATTTCTCCGTCTGACCACCTAATCATCTCCCTGTGTAATTTGCTCAATGGTTCCTCCCTCTCCACCTCAAGCTGATGTGTGTGTGAGCGTTCTGGTGCAAAATGGCTGCTGTGCATCACTCAAGTTGGTGCTACACATTGGTGGTGGTTGAGGTGAGTTTCCCCCCTTCACTGTGAAGGGCTTTGGGTGTCTAGATAAAGTGCTATATAATTGATAAATGTAATCCATTATTTTATTTTATTTTTGGATTTTCCCCCTTTTTTCTCTCCTGTTGTACTTGGCCAATTACCCTATTTTACAAGCCGTCCTGGTCACTGCTCCACCCCTTCTGCCGAGCCGGGGAGGGCTGCAGACTACCACGTGCCTCCTCCGATATGTGGCGTTGCCAGCCGCTTCTTTTCACCTGACAGTGAGGAGTTTCGGCAGGGGGACGCAGCGCGTGGTAGGATCACGTTATTCCCCCTCCCACCGAACAGGTGCCTTGACCGACCAGAGGATGCGCTAGTGCAGCGACCAGGACACATACACACATCCGGCTTCCCACCCACAGACACAGCTAACTGTGTCTGTAGGGATGCCTGACCAAGCCGGAGGTAACACGGAGATTCGAACCGGCAATGCCCATGTTGGTAGGCAACGGAATAGACTGCTATGCTACCCAGACGTTCCAGTGTAATACATTATTAATTATCCTTTCACACACACTCACCCACTGACGTTTTATATCACTGAGTGTGTTTTTGTTTAATGCTGTATGCTGTCTGTGCATTATATATTCTTCTCATCTTTCCATTTGTCCTACAATTCCTTGTTTTATATTATTCGTTATTTTCTGTTTTCTATTTTATCTTAACTTATCTTTATAGTGTAAAGTCAACTCAAGTCTGAGAAAGTGCCATATAAATAGAAAATGTTTATTATGATTATTATTATAATTATTATTATAATTGTTAAACTATTCTAATAATGGCTTGTACCGGCTTTGGTATTGACATGACATTGTAATCATCTCTAAAGGCTGAGGTAACGGTACACTGTGCAAATGACTGATGGCCTGTTGGAGTAGCTTGAAAATAGGCTTCCCAATCGCAACCATGCTGTCAAATAAATAGTTCTTCCCCAGGCTTTAAATAACACCAGTTTACCAATGATCTATATGTGGTATGCTTTACTGACAGATGCTTGAGCAATGGAACTTAATTGACGGATAGATGGATAGATAGATAGATAGATTCTTTATTGATAGATTCTCTGTACAGAACCTCACATAAACACACAGGTACATAAATACAGTAAATATTCACTTTAGTTTGGCTCACTTTTCATTACAAAAACAACAGAACACCATTTTTCATAAAAGGGCAGAAACAGGCCCAGCATGCATTATTAGCACATATGAATGAATGAATCCCTTGAACGTCTGGATTGAAACGATCCATTTGCAGTAGAATAATGATTAAAAGCATGTATGGATTCTGTACTGAAATTAATCTGCTCCCCATGGAGAGGTTTTTGAACGAGTTCTTTGTCAAACTCATTGATTATTGTGGAGGATCTACATTTACGAACAGATACATTGCACAGGTCTGCGATCCTGAACTTAAAACCCGAACTGTAAATCAAATATGTCCAGAGATATGGGATATAGATATAGATATGGGAGACAACACAAGCGACCACTGGCTAAATTAATTTAAAAAAGTGAGAAACAAAGATGCTAATACATTGCTTTTACTGCTGTTATTACACTGCTGGCACACATGCAACTTACAGAGAACATGCATATATGTAGGACTTTGATTCCGGTTTGAATGACTTTACAAAATAGAGACATGAACCTCTGCACTGTGTGGCACCTACGGTTTTAACTGCTGCTGGTCTTCATGTTCTGCATGATCACGGTTCATGTTTGTTGGCGTGTTGATTGTTGGTGTCAAAGTTATTTGTTTCTGTCATGGTGTTGTTGTTATTGTTTCATGTAGCTTTCATATATGTGTCAAAATTAATTAAAAGCATTCATTAATCATGATTGTGTTTCTTTTGTTACTGTGAGCCTGTCAGTGCCTCTGGGCCTTTATCGATGTGTCCCAGGGATGCATGCCATGTGAAATTCCTGCTGTGAAATATGTGAAGTCTTAACTGGCAAATAAAAGAGATTTGGAAAGTAAAACTGACTCCGAAATAAGATTTTATTTTTGAGAACAGAGATGTTCTGCCCATAATGTGATTTATGTGTTCTTAAGTAACTTTAAACTTGAAGTGTTTGTATGTTCACATCACTTTAAGCACTATTTGATATGTGTCAGCGTTTGAGTGGGACTTTGTTCTGATGCCCACAGAGATAAGGGAAGCATAAAGAGGTAACACCACAGGAAGTTTAGAATATAAACAAACCAAGCATGGTCACTATTGTCACGCAAATTCATGTTACTTCTATCTATCTCAGTCTGTCATGTTAATCCTTCAGAAAGCAATGGCTTTTCACTCCGATTCAATGTTGTCAACTTGACTGCTACAATTGGAATTCATTAAAGGAGCAAGAAGGCTCATTTTCCTGGCTCTTGAAAGGGAGTTTGGCTGGCTGTTTAATCTATGTTAACGCGTAGGAAGCACAACATGTAGAAAGAGCAGTACAAGAGATGAGATGGTAAGGTTGCAGCTGGGTTTGTACCACCGTACAAATGCTCATTCATGAAGTCCAGTATCTTCTTCCAGGTATCTTCCTGTGCATGACAATGAGGCGCTGTCTCTCCATCCCACAGAACCACAACTGTTGTTTACCTTACATTTTTTCCCCTCTTTTCTCCCACTTGGCCAATTACCCCACTCTTCCAAGCCGTCCTGGTTGCTGCTCCACACCCTCTGCCGATCCGCGCAGGGCTGCAGACTACCACATAGCTCCTCCGATCCATGTGGAGTCACCAGCCACTTCTTTTCACCTGACGGTGAGGAGTTTCGCCAGGGGGACGTAGCACGTGGGAGGATCACACTATTCCCTCCAGTTCCCCCCTCCCCCCCGAACAGGCACCCTGACCAACCAGAGGAGACATTAGTGCAGCGACCAGGACACATACCCACATCCTGCTTCCCACCCACAGACACGGCCAGTTGTGTCTGTAGGGACGCCCGACCAAGCCGGAGGTAACACGGGGATTCATACCAGAAATCCTCATGTTGGTAGGCAACGGAATAGACCGCCATGCCACCTGAACGCTGCCTTACATTTAATCATTGTCATTGACGTCAACTTCAAATATATTTGGGACGCATGACATAGTTTGAGGATGTTTTCAATTATTAAAACCGTCCTCTCCGTCATCCCAACAGTTTAATGCAAAAAGCAGAATTGTGCTAGTTATTTGAGCTGGCCTCTATCTGCATTTAACCTATAGTATCATATATCACAACAGGCAGATAGGCAGACCGACAGACACACAAACACACATGCACAAATGTGCTTTACAAAAACGCACACATCGAAGTTAACTTACACCTCTCTCCTGAGCTACCCACAGAGAAGCTGCTTGAGCGGGTGTGTGGGCTGTAAGGATGCTCAATCAGGTGACCTGTTTTGGGGTAAGACAGGATGGTCAGCAGGTGTCTGTTGCCTGCTCTCTGCATCATCTCTTCCATCTGGATCACAGAGAGGAGAGGAGATTACTCTCCCTATCACAGCAGGCCTTAAACACCGACACTATCACTGAGTTTAGATTTTATTCACACAAGATCAAAGCACAGACAAGCAGAGAACCCACATCCTTGGCAGATTCTACGGCAGGCCAGGTCTGATCGTCCTCACCAACAACCAGTAAAACAGGACCGCAAAGCGGATAAACCTGGTGAGGTGATGACAAATGTAACAAATTAAGGCAGGAGACCTTCATGTTACAACTGAAGGAAGGCTGACATGGTGGATCTGACATAGCAGAATGAGACCAGCCCTCGAAACATGGTTCAGTGATCTAAAACAAACCCACTGGGATATATTTAGAACTTGTTGGGATAAGCTCAAGCTTATAGTTAATGCTAAAAGAAATGGTTTCACCTCGGGGACCTTGACTACTGAAGTGTATGTACTTAATGCACTGACTTTCAGTGCTGAATTTGGTAATTCTACAAATCCCTTATGTATAAAAACACAAGTAAACAGGACTTGTCTGAATCACTCGCATGCTAAATAGGATAAGTGAACTTGCATTAAACATTACATCAGGCAACCATTTCAGGAAACGGTAAATGATATTCCACTCCACCCAAACTACACATGCTCCATTCACTTTAATCTGGTTTATATATGCAAACCTAATAGAATTGAGTTTTCTAAATGACAGAGTTGCAAGTAGTTCCATAGTTGCGTAGTATGATCAAGTCAATGAAATTAAGACAGAGATGAATTCTTTTTGTTTTGGTGAAAATTCCAAAACTAAGCAGTAGTAACACAAATGAGACAAATTCTATGATATTACTCACATCCACTTTCATTGTAGGGTCAGTTGGAATAGGTAAGAGCAAATCATGCCAGATCATCTGCTCCTCCTTGTCAAACTGTCTTCATTTTTAGCAGTCTAGGACCACAAATAATGCACATTTGAAAAATCTGTTCATAGTTCAGGGTCATCTGAAGAGCAGCAATCCTGGAGCTTTTAGGGATTCAGTGTTTTACACCCATTTTCCACATAATACTATCAGCCATTCTGCTGTCATTCACATGTTTGCATGAATTCAGTGTCAGCATACAGTTGTTGGAGAGCTATAGAGCACTTAATCAGGAGGCACTTCTAATTTATTCATTATTAGGTTACAGATTACAAAAAAAAGAAGTATGTAGGAGTGGTGTAGGATATGTATGAGGGAAATGTGACAATGGTGAGGTGTGTGGTTGGAATGACAGATGGGTTCAAGGTGGAGGTGGGATTACATCAAGGATTGGCTCTGAGCCCTTTCTTATTTGCAATGGTGATGGACAGGTTGACGGACAAGATCAGGCAGGAGTCTCCGTGGATGATGATGTTCGCGGATGACATTGTGATCTGTAGCGAGAGTAGGGAGCAGGTTGAGGAGAGCCTGGAGAGGTGGAGGTATGCACTGGAGAAAAGAGGAATGAAAGTCAGTAGGAGCAAGACGGAATACCTATGCTTGAATGAGAGGGAGGACAGTGGAATGGTCAGGATGCAAGGAGTGGAGGTGACAAAGGCATATGAGTTTAAATACTTGGGGTCAACTGTCCAAAGTAACGGGGAGTGCAGGAGAGAGGTGAAGAAGAGAGTGCAGGCAGGGTGGAGAAGAGTGTCAGGAGTGATTTGTGACAGAAGGGTACCAGCAAGAGTTCAAGGGAAGGTTTACAAGATGGTTGTGAGACCAGCTATGTTATATGGTTTGGAGACAGTGGCACTGATGAAAAGAAAGACAGGAGGAGGAGCTGGAGGTGGCAGAGTTGAAGATGCTAAGATTTTCACTGGGAGTGACGAAGAAGGACATGATTAGGAATGAGTATATTAGAGGGACCGCTCAAGTTGGATGGATTGGAGACAAAGCAAGAGAGGCAAGATTGAGATGGCTTGGACATGTGTGGAGGAGAGATGCTGGGTATATTGGGAGAAGAATGCTCAATATGGAGCTGCCAGGGAAGAGGAAAAGAGGAAGGCCAAAGAGGTTTATGGATGTGGTGAGGGAAGACATGCACGTGGCTGGTGTGACAGAGGAAGATGCAGAAGACAGGAAGAAATGGAAACGGACGATCCGTTGTGGCGACCCCTAACAGGAGCAGCCAAAAATAGTAGTAGTAGTAGGTTACAGATTACAATCTCTCCATTTGCTGGCACTGTTATAGCAAATGCATTAAGTGCGTACTGATAAGAATGAATGGACCTAACCGTTGGTGCAGAAGGAGAATGCAGTATGCACAACAGACATTTGACAGTAAATATCAATATGTGTTCATGATTGAAGCTACAATTCTGAGGGTTCATATGCAGACAGATGTCTTCTTGAGTCTTCCTATCGCTTAAAACAACAGATCCATGAATAATCAAGCCATCAACACTTTTGCAGTTGCCAATTTTAATGGTTACTGTCGGAGAGGAGCTTCCTGCAAAAATAATATGAATAGTATTTTATGTATTCAACGCCGCATCCAAATGCAGAAGAACTAGAGAGGAAATGATGATTGTGAAGAAAAAGTGAAGTTATTGGAGCTAACCAGCAGATAAGGCAGACTGAGCTTGCAGAAGACTTTTATAAACAGACGCTACAACATCGATATCCAAAACCCAGGTTCAGCCATGTTTTTTTCTTGGCAGTGGGAAAAGATGCTACCGCACCGGCTACGCTCTTCCATTTCAAATGACTCTCTGGCTTTTGGTGTAATCAAATGCCAATGGAATTACCAGTATCCTCTTTAGTGTCAGGATTCAGGCCTGTAGCTTTAGGCATTCCATCACCATGTGTATTCAGACAGTGTGTGCCATGTAGTACGTGAAAGTTAAACATTGGGCACGGTACTGAAAGAACATACCACCAATAGTAGTACTGAGTGGGATAGAAAAACATTAGTTTTTTAATGTATTTTGGATTGTCCATGCCATTGTTCAGGGGTGCAGTGAGTTAAAATCAGTTAGCTCTATACTGGAGCTGGTATGGGCTTATCGTCTATGAGCTTACTGTGCCCCTGTAGAGGAGCTCAAGCAGGAGTCGTGACAACTTTCTCTTTCGGCTACACAACGTGCACCATTTATTCCTTCACCATAACAACAACGACAAAAACCCGCGCAGCGGAAGTGTATCCCTGTAAACCCGAACCGAGAAAACAGCAGCTGTAAACCAACGTTCCTACTAGCTCAATAAGGGGAATTATGTACCCCTATAACCACTACACTCCAGTGGGAGCTGTTAAGTGACTGAGCAGTCTTGCTGGTGTTAGCTTGTAGTTTTTGCTTGTAGTTTTATGTAGTTAGGCCAGTGTATATACTTTGTTTTGAAGTATATGGACCGGAACATGCACTTGTTTGTAGGGTTGTGTCTTGGCTACACTTTCTAACACTAAGACTTCTGGAGCATGGCTGTACATGTTGTGGTTAAAGTAGCAGAAGAATACTGCTACCATTACTACTACTACTATTACTACAGATCTTTCATTGAGTCGGTTATTACTTCTTCTTATATCGGTTGGTATGCCTCTCTCAACCTTAAACTGAAAAATGCACTAACGAAGGTGATCAAGATCTGCAGTAGCATCACAGGTACTCAAAAGAAAAGTCTGATTTATACAACAAACATGTTAAGGAAAGCAGAATCCATCCAGTTTGACAGCACCCACCCCCTGCACCTAGAGTTTCAGACCTTGCTCTCTGGTTCCCGCTTCAGATACCCAGTAGTCAAAACCAATAGATACAAACACTCCTTCATTCCCTCAGCCATTTCACTGCTAAACTCCTATAGTAAGAGGTAATACCAGCTCCAGCTTGATAAACACTGTTAACACTGTTCACTGTTGCACTGGTTTTTGTTGGCTTTGTTCTCCTAACTACATGTTGTATTTATTTGTATTTATTTGCCTTATGTGTTCTGTGGAGTGTTTGTGTGTTTGAATGTTGCCACTGCTACACAATAATTGCCCCTCTGGGGACAAATAAAAACCTACTTGACTTGACTTGACTACTACAGCTGTTATTGCTTTTACAATTACCACTGCTACTACTGTTATTACTACTAGTACCAGTTCTGCTACTACTAATACTATTACAACTACTACTTTACTATTTGCACGGCTTACAAACAATAGTGTTAGCTACAAATGGTATGATTAAGGCTAAATTGGGACCCACTATGATAAAAGGAGATGTGGCCATTCAACCAGAGGGTTGCTTAGGTATATCCTAGCAGGATGTTGAACAGCCCTTTAGCAATGTGCTGTGGCCAAGCCTCCCCACATTTGTGTGTGTGTGTGTGTGTGTGTGTGTGTGTGTGTGTGTGTGTGTGTGTGTGTGTGTGTGTGTACACACACACACACACACACACACACACACACACACACACACACACACACACACACATGCAAACAATTAAATTGTATCAATCTAAATCTCTATGAATCGTTCCATACCTTACTCACAGTGGAGTTCACAGTCATTCTCAGAGCAACAGAGGTCCCGAAGGAGAAGCCCAGCAGGGCTATCCTGTCCTCACACACTTGGGGGTGCTGCTTCAGCAGGGTGAACGCAGTCTGAAGGAACAGTACCCACAAGCTGCTCAGGACTTATGACTTCATGTGCTTCCAAAACTTTCATCATAAGAAGCTAAAGGTAGGAATCTCAGAATATGCTGGTACATTTTAAATACAGAAAGCCAAAGGTCTGATTCTAACAAACATTGTTATTTCACAAAGCCAACAGAGAAGTATACAGGTAATGTGCCTGGAGACATTGACATTAAATAATGTGTGAATAAATCAACATCTGTGTACCATTATTGTTGCACAAAAATAGCCCAGAGTATAGCCCAGGGTATATTTGCTTCTAATCTTTTGAGTACTGGTGGCATGGTGACTTACACTATGGTCACCGGAGGGGGAATGGAAAATCCAGATCATGCACTCCAGACTTTGCATTTTGCAGGTGCCTGGTATGTGCAGGCACGTCTGTTGATATGGAAGCTGAATTGAAGTGGTGATTGACGTTAAAATTTTGATTAATCTGTAATCAAGGCAGGTGGCACAGTGGTACAGTGGTTAGCACAGTTGCCTCATAGCAAGAAGGTCGTGGGTTCGAGCCCCGGCATAGTCCAACCCTGGGGGTTGCCCCAGGTGTGCCTCTGTGTAGAGTTTGCATGTTCTCCCCATGTCTGCGTGGGTTTGCTCTGGGTGTTCCTGTTTCCTCTCACAGTCCAAAGACATGTAGGTCAGGTGAATCAGCCATACAAAATTGTCCCTAGGTGTGAATTTGTTTGTGTGTCAGCCCTGTGGTGGACTGCCAGGGTGTCTCCCTGCCTGCCGCCCAATGGCTGCTGGGATGGCTCCAGCATCCCTGTGGCTGTGAGTAGGATAAGCGGTTTGGATAATGGATGGATGGATGGATTGAAGTGGTGCTTTACAGTGCTTTAATTTGTAGTGTGGCCTTAGCCCTAGTGGTTAGCACAATCACTTCACAATAAAAGGGTCCTGGGTTAAATTCCAGCCCATCTCTGTGAAGTTTGCATCTTCTCCTACTTTTTTGCATGGGTGTCTTCAGGGTACTTCAGTTTCCTCCAATATTCCAAAGACATGCACATTAAGTTAGAGGAATTTCTAAATTGGCCATAGGTGTGAATGGTGTGTATGTTGGCCCTGTTAGGGACTGGTGACCTGTTCAGGGTGTCTTTCTGGCCTCCACCCAGTGCCTGCTGGGATATACTCCAGCCCCCTCCAAACCTGAATTGGATTAAGTGGGCATAAATAATGGGTGGATGGGTGGATGTTTGACTATCTGCCCAAAATGGGTGCCTTACTGGAAGAGCCAGCTTAACTTGTGAATTTGATCAGAGCGCATCTTCAGTGTTATTTACAATGGTGTATCTTGGTCTTTGTGTATTGCTCTAGTAGTGATGTGTCACCTTCAGTTCTTTCTTCTTTTCTGTACTTGTTTCGATGTTGCTGCAACATCCAATTTCCACAAAAGAATCAACAAGGGATGGGATGATGTATAGATTTCACATGTGGGGTCCACGATATGACCGAACCATGATTCAGTGTGATTTAACAACAAAATAGGATGACAAAGTAAGATTGTGTAACATTGTCATTGTTTATTTCTGAGCCATAATCTTCATCTTATATAATTCCAACCTCTGCTGTGGAGACAAACTATGATTAATGGTCAATATTTCGGCAAACTGTCAAATGTTCGACCAAATCTGACTTGCTGATACCGGCCAATTTACAAGCCATCATGTGAATAACGGGAGTACTGGAACTTGTTTTTTTCCCCCCACTTCAAGTACAATCTTACTTGACTTGAGAAACAAAATCAGGTACAAAGAAAAGGTAATATACAAAACAACTAAGAATATCTAAACTTTGAAAAAAGAATAAACAAAGGGGGAGAAGGTCTTAAAGATGCTGCTCAAACTACAAAGTAAAAATATTTGCAAGGCAAGAAAACTATGAACGTGGCATAGCAATTGTGGCAAAAGAGCTGTGAAAACAACAAGGGAGTGGCTGAAGAGAGGGCTTTAATTAACAGGGAAAACATTGCAGTACTGTATTGTTTATAAGGGTGAGGATACCTGCAGTCAGTTGAGACTGACGATGTTACTTAGATGAGGTGATGAAACGTATCTGTCAATAAATGTTGTATCCAGATGAACTGAGTCAACCTTCTTTGAGGGAAAACTGGTGTGACAATAATACATATGAGGTTTTTCCATTAGCGCTTTTGGTTGATTTGTGTTTCCATCACCAGTTTAAATGCATCTAGTTGTGCCGAGCAGTGATGTGCAAATCATTAACAAATTGTTCAAAACAAACTATACTCTTTTTACTGAGTCGGGTGTGACGACTTGTTCACAGAATCACCCCTCCAGTTAGCTAGTGTGAACTGTGAACACGACAAGGCAAGACAACTTGTCACTATTGTGCAACTCTTACATATTAACTGTAATTAATTGCTGTATTAACCTAGCCCTGTGAGAACAGCAACCACTTTGGCACTTGTTTCAACTCAGTAATGCTCTCTCTGCCCAGAGCTGATGGTCTCTGGCTGCACGAATCACTCACTCACCCACAAGTTCCATGCCACAGTCAGTAATCGTCCATGAATTTTAATTTGTCCCTTTTTAGTAGTTTACTTTTACTCGATTCCGATTGATCAATTATGAAATTCAACAGTGTAATTTGTGATTAGGAGACAGTGTTTCCATGGATGCCATTCTGAGATGGGACTGACTGCTGTTTTTTAAGCAGAAGACACTTTTTTAAAATGGAAAACAATTAAATCATTTTAAACCGATACATTTATCTGTTATTTTTATTACCGATATTTTCTGTAAGAGTTATTTACCTCAGAACGACCAAGACAATCGTTATGACTGTTTTGGATTTTCAAAGTTTAATAACTTTTTTTTGGGGGGGGGGATAGCTACAGACCTGCCGCTCCCTGAATTCCCCTAAAATTGCACATATTTGCATTAAAATGAGTTTTAGCTCAATCACAAAAAACAAAAAAAAAGCTACGATAATGTAACCCAGCAGTTACTTAGTCAGTTGATTCAGTGTTAATAGGTATACTGTCTCTTTTAGAGACAGTATACCTATACAGCTTTATCGCTGTAGAGTGGGGATCTCATAGCAAGAGAGTTTGCGGGTTCACTTGACTAAATTAGAGAAGAAGCGAGAAGACTTAGCCAAGTGTTGCCAGTCTCTAGCCTTTCTTATTTTCAAATCACCACTCTCTGCCATGTTTTCTTGCTAGCTGATGGATGGGTCGGGAGACATCATTGTCCTTGGACAATTAAGACGAGTTGGCCACCATCACCTGCTTCTGTTCTTGGGTCACATGAGTATCAGAGAACATATTTCTTTGATATTGAGTGCTATAATATTTTTTCGGGGTACCCAATTTTGTTTTGTTTCAACTGTCTATTGGGAGTGTTTTTGCACGGATCAAGGAGCATCAAATCAAGGATAAAGACATTCCTTTCTAGGAGGTTTAACTGCTCATTGGTTTACAATAGTAAAAATTTCACTTTTGATTAACACTGAAAGGAAAAAGATAGTAAACAAGAATTTGATTTATTTAATTTTCTTAATAGCTACACTATCTGTATTGTCATTCATTCATGATTGTTATATTGTAATTCATTCATGTCATTCATTCTCTTTCATTTATAAGTCATAACTTACAAATTACAGCAGAAGATAATTTATTTTATTTTATGTTTGTGTGTTTACTTAAAACAAAGGATTGACATTTATTTGAGGGAGGATACGTTCCAGTCCATTAGGTAATTATTTGGACTTACGTAGCATACTACTACCAGACCCTGGAACAAATTTCTTGTTACAGTACAATTTAAATATGGTCTCATCTTGATTTATTTCTATTTAAACAGGGAGAAATAGACACTTGGTTACATACTGAATAAGGAAAAAATTGGCACCCGAACAGGGACTTGGAACATATCTCACCTTTCTTTCATTAAATTTCTGTCTTTCCTCTATTTATTTCCATTGTGAGGATTTTGTTAAAATAGGCAGACAGAATGGAATTTTGTGAAAGGCATGGGTTTGACCCAGAATGTACAGTTGTGATCAAAGGAGTCAGGGCAGATGTTCGTCTGAATAATGTGAAGGAAACATTTGCTTCAACAGGTGATATAGTGAGGATTCAAAGCCTTGATGGCCTTTCCAATACCATCTTGTGTCAGTTTAGTGAGACTCTCACCCCAATGCTTGTGGAAGGGGAGTGCCCTAATTATGATGGTTCTTATTGGGAAGTTGTTCTGGTAGAATACTGCATAGGTAGTGTAGATGAGGCATCACCTAGTGATAAACTAGTGCCCCTTGCTTGTGTAATTGATGATATGATAACTGATTTTAAAGAGCAGATTGCTGAGTTGACCATCGCCAAAAAGGTCAACCCCACTACCTTGAGCCAGAGTGCAGCAAGTTATATATGTGAAAAATTGGAAAGTAACTGGAGCCTTGTAACATCAACTCCTGCCCATCACCTTAAACCACAGCAATCCTCTGACTCTTTAGCTGAGGCTACCAGTAATGCTGCCCATGTCTTAGGCCACACACAGCCCCCTAAAGGTTATTCCTCCCTCGTCATCCCTCTACCTGCAGATGTTCAACGTGTTGTTGTCAAACACATTGTGAAATGTGATTCGCAACCATATACTTCCACTGTCAAAGAACCACGCCCATTTTCAGGCAATTTCCCAAAACCGCCCTCTGAAGTAGACTACAATGTATGGCGACTTCATGCTTAACAAGTGCTAAATGACAGTACTCTCTCTGAGGGGCTGTAGTGTTGTGTGGAACTTGTCAGCTTACTTACCCTTGCTTTGAATGTGGCCCTTGGCATTGGTCCTCAAGCGCCCCCACATGTGTACCTACAGGAAATGGACAATGCTTATGGTAATGTCACAGGAGGGGAGGAACTGTACGTCCAATTCTTGGAGACATACCAAGATAATGGCGAGAGAGTTTCTGATTATTTGCGTCTGCAGACACTAATACAGGATGTCATAGAGAGGAATGGCATGTATAAACAAGATTCTGAGTCTGTTATTTAAGCAGTTCCTTAGAGGCTGCTGGGATGATAGTTTGACAACTACATTGTATCTTAGAGTGCTGCTCAGCAATCCCTTTAAAATAGCACCCACCTTCTCAGAGTTGCTCCTTAAAATCCGAACTTTTGAGAAAGAAAGTCAGTTAAAGGAAGCAAGAAGAAAGTGACATACGCATGTCACATCAACCAAAGTTCATACCAAAACCCTTATGTCTATTGATGAGCCTGAGGTGACAAGCAGTAATGTCACAAAGGTCCCAGTTGCTACCACTAGAGAACAACTAGAAGAAAGAATCAGACAAGTAGAAGCTGAGCTCAGGAGAAATACTTCTTCACAAACTATGCAGTGACACATAAATATAAAAGATGGGCAGAAACCCTCAAACGAATCTAAGAACACTAACATGACTTTCCCAGGTCCTGTGTTGTCTACAGGACAATGCACAAAAGTCAGGAAATTCTGTTACAATCGTGGGAAGGACTCTCACTTGCTGCCACAATGCACTAACCAATCTAATGCTGTTTTGGTGCAAAGGAAATTGTGTGAGAGGTACAACAGTAGACAGAGCCAACAGGTGGCCCCACAGTCAAGTCTACCTTTAAACATGTAGGAGCTCCTGCTATGGAACAAGTGGTAGCTCAGAGCCAAATTCGTTCCACCCGCTCTGGCCACTGTATGTATGAGCTCTCACAATTGCAAGCCGAAATCATTCAAATCCCCAGTGGTGTGGAAAACTCTCTGAGGATGAAGCTTGGATGGATGGAGTTCATTGTCACTGTTTAACAGATTCTGGGTCACCGGTCATTTTTGTATCTCAGTCATTTTATTTCCAACATCTATCCCATAGACAGCTGTGCACAATTGGGAAAGTACTTGACATTGAAGGAGCAGCGGGACAACAAGTTCCCTATTTAGGGTACATTGAAGTGGAGCTTCAGTTCCCCCAACACGCTTGTGGTACAAGCAAACGTGTGTCTGTTCTAGTATTAGTGAGCCTGGATCAGTCATACAATGAGAAAGTCCCTCTTCTTTTTTTTATTACAATATTTTATTAGGACAAGGATGTAGCACAACAGCACAACCACAAAAGAACAGGTATTTTCTTTTTTACAATTTCAAACCCGCTTTCCCTCAAACCAGGGTCCCTATGAACCAACTATGATTCCCGCCCCACAGTCCCCCTTGATGGGACTGAAACAGAGCGTAAAGCATGAAGTCAAATCGAGCACTCACATACACAGTGACATGAGCGAGCAAACAAAAAGTAAAAACCATAATAATACAGATGTATAAACAAACACTAGAAAAGAAGAGTTGGTAGTTGCTGACATTCAGGCTGTTATGCTGGACTATTGAAGATCCGAAGCTTGGGAAGACACAACATGTGCTCTACTGCACACGCAGAGCCTTCGTATACCCCTTCGTATACTGGAATCTTATATGGGGGCCATGTGGCAGACAGACAGCGAAATCTGCAGCCCATGCAGGCAGACACGAGGCATACCATTACTGCGACAACCTGCCAGGGGGAGGCTGGTCAACATAATTGATCAATGGTCTTCAGTGAGAGGAAACTCTCAGAAGAATCTCTCAGTGTAAATTTAATTTTCTCCAGTTTTAGGAGAGACAGAATATTGAACAGCCAGGATTTAAATGAAGGTGGCAGGGTGGACTTCCATAAAAGGAGAATTTTCCTACGGGCGATCAAGGAGGTAAACATGATAACGTTGGTTTAGATGGTTGTTGTAGTGATTTCGTCTGGAGGTCTACCAAAAATAGCTGCATGAGGGGAGGGAGGGATTTTGATTTTTAGCATTTCTGATAGTGCATCAAAAAAGGATTGCCAGAATTGACTAAATTTAGGGCACGACCAGAACATATGGGTCAGATCACAGGGGGCTTGTGTGCATCTATTACATATGTCATCTAGTCTATCTGGGTAAAATCTGGAAAGTTTAGCCTCACTATAATGGAGTCTATTAAATACCTTGAACTGTATAAGGCTAAGCCTAGCACAGCTGAAGGATGAGTTGACTGCTCTTAGGGTTTCTTCCCAGAAATTATCAGAGAAGGTAATCTGCAATTCATTCTCCCAACCGGTTCTGACCTTGTTAATGATAGACTCATCCACTGGGGATAAGAGGCCCTACAAGTAGGAGACATGGCCCTTGGGTAAGGATCTGGCTCTAAGTATAACTGGGGAGCTGGGGGGAGTGGGTTCTAGCAAAATCCCGTAGCTGAAAATATCTAAAAAAATCAGAGCTGCCTAAATCGAAAACTGCATGCCATTGATCAAAGCTGGCAAACAGGCTGTCTATGTACAAGTTTTCCAAGCGGTGGATCCCTTTCCTCTTTAGAGAGGTAAATCTAGGGTCAATTCCAGCTAGCAAAAAATAAATGATTATTGCAAATAGGGGTCACCTGGGGGAGAGTGCGCCACCCAAAGTGATGCCTAATCTGTGCCCAGATTCTCAGAGTGCTGATAACAATGGGGTTAGATGTGTACTGTGAGGGGGAAAGGGGCAGGGTGCTGCATGCCAAGGCTTGGGGTGACGATGAGGAGCACGAGTCAGCCTCAGTCTGATACCAGCTACTCTGAGGTGAAACAAACCAGAGCATGACCTTGTGTGCATTGGTGGCCCAGTAGTAGCCAAGGAAGTTGGGTAAGCCAAGCCCACCCAACGACTTGTCACTCTGTAGCAAGGTTCTACCAATTCTCGCATGCTTACCAGCCCAGATAAACGAGGACATAATGGCATCAAGAGAGTTGAAAAACGATCTAGGCAAAAAGATAGGGCGACATTGGATAACACATAAGTACCTAGACAAAATGTTAATTTTGATAATCTGTACCCTTCCCGCTAAAGAAAGTGGTAGATGACTCTACCTCTGTAGGTCAGATTTTACTGTTGCCATTAGTGCCATAAGGTTTTGTTCCTGTAGTGAACGAATGGATCTAGTAATAACTATGCCCAAATATTCAAATCCTGAGTTATAGTTTGAAAGGTATTGATGACATTGGTAAGTCTGCATCAAATTGATTGATAGGGAAACATATGCTTTTTGGTCTGTGAATGTTCTCATTCATCCAGGTCATGGTTATCCAAAGGAGTTGAATCAAGTTGAATCAAGTGCAACTGGACTTGGTATATGCTTTTTGGGTATTTAATTCATAACCCGAGAGCACACCAAAAGATTCCAAGACTGAAAGAAGATGAGGGATACTAGACAAGGGGTCAAGCACATATACTAAAAGCAGGTCATCAGCATATAGCCAAACTCTATGTTCTGTACCCCACCTCTGAATACCCTTAAGCCCGCTCTCTGCCTTTAGAGCAATCGACAGTGGCTCGATAGCAATCGCGAACAAGAGAGGTGACAATGGACATCCCTGGCGCGTCCCACGGAAGAGGGGGAAGGGTTCAGAGCGTTAGGTATTTGTACATACCGATGCGTGAGGGGAAGAGTAAAGTAATTGAATCCATGAAACAAGGCCTTCACTGAAGCTGAATTGTTGTAGCATCGCGAACAAATACGCCCACTCCACCCTGTCAAAGGCTTTGTCAGCGTCAAGAGATATGATCACCTCTGGTTCAGTAGAGGGTGGAGTGTGAATGATGCTGAGAAGTCTTCGTACTTTTGTGAAAGAGTGCCTCCCCTTTATGAATCCCGTCTGATCTTCTGAAATGATTGAAGGCGCAACATATTCTAATCGCCGAGCAAATACTTTAGCTAG
Source organism: Lampris incognitus (assembly GCF_029633865.1). Taxonomy (NCBI): domain Eukaryota; kingdom Metazoa; phylum Chordata; class Actinopteri; order Lampriformes; family Lampridae; genus Lampris; species Lampris incognitus. Next base: position 36,583,944 of record NC_079216.1, on the reverse strand, counting down.
TATTTTCACATCCACAGATAAAAGTAAGATTGGACGATACGATGCACAGTTCAATGGATCCTTGCCTTTCTTAAAAATTAGAGCAATAGAGGCCTGCATAAGGGTAGGCGTCAGCGAGGCCTGGTGGTGAGGCTGATTAAACATTTCAAGTAATAATGGGGCTAACTGATCTGAAAACTTTTATAAAATTCCACCGGGTACCCATCAGGGCCAAGGGACTTGCCGCTATGCATTGACTTAAGTGACCTTTCGCAAAGTCCCGCCCCCCTTAGTTACTGTTGCTATGCCCATCAAGCATTTCAGAACTATCCAGGAAGTAGCCGGAAAACACCAAAACATGAAGGAAGAAAACAGCACATTGTGTGGGTAAAAGTAACAGTAATAATACGTTAGCTGTATTAGCTATCGATAATAGCTAGTAGCAAACTTAGCTTGGGGCAGACAGGTATTTTTGTTGATTTTGGATGGATTAAGCTGGCCATGGGGTCTGCTATACTACAAAATCTATTGCAGACATTGTGCTTCTTGCGTTCTGGGTTTCAGGAAGGGAAAGAAAATTACACCCCCTCCAAACTTTTCAGATATCTAGTATCCGATTTGCAGATCCCATAGGCACACTGTTTCAGCATTTTGTTGTGTGTTTGAAAGCTTGACGGACCGTTGCTAAGGTAGGATTGGACAAGCACCGTTCTGGGGCGGTACTTTGCGAAAGGTCAATTGCTTCTTTGATTTCAGAAAGCGTTAAGGGGTGTCAAGCATTTGGCGATTGCTGGTAGAAATCTTGGGCTTGTGTAAATTCTCAAAAGAGTTAAGCAGTTGAGCTTCATCCTTGGTAGATTCTGATGTGTAAAGCTGGGAGTAGAATGTTTTAAAGATATTATTAATCTCATCTGGGTTAGAAGTAAGGGAGCCTGAATCATGTCTAATCTGGGTGATTTGATTTGATGCCATCTTGGCCTTCAGTTGGTGGGCCAATAAGCAACCAGACTTGTCTGCCTGTTCATACATGGTCCCCCGAGAGCGCAAGTAAGATACTTTCTGCCTCTCTTGTTAGAAGATCGAGCTCCATTTTGAGTCCCATCCTTTCTTTATATAGATTGGGTGATTGTTTAGTTGTGAGCTGGTTGTCTATGTTGGCAATAGACTCTTCTAGTTCCTTTTGGCGTGCTCTACGAAGTTTATTGGCATGCGACCAGTGCTTGAATCGGGCCGGTACTCACCAGTACGCAGTACCGGGACTTCTGATTTTTACCCGTCTGCGTACCGGTACTTCTTACTTCGTACCGCCACCTCATGATGCACCCAGGTACGCATATTGTAGTGCCTGTGTGTTTTAATGGACTTCTACAGAGTGCGTCAGTAATCCCATCTCAAACACCATCTATGTAGTTCCTAAGAAGAGCCTGTGAAATTCAAGCTAATTATATTATATAATATAAAGACTTCTCTACCCAGAATTCAACGTTTTACCGCGTGTATTGACATGCAAATACAGAAAATGCTGTGTTCGAAACTTTGTCTGACTGGGAGCCTTCTCTGGTCCATCCTCCTGCTCCAAGTTCAGTGGCTCCCACAGAGCCTTCTCTCCCGCTAAAGTCGTTAGCTGCTGGGATATGTAAAGAGGTCAGATCTTTGGGAATACACACTGGACAAGGACTGAAACTCTCGATTGAATGGGGTGAGTGTGCGGTGTCTCATTTTGGTAGTGACAAGTGTAAACAACAAACTAGCCTGAGAAAAAAAATCAAAGAACACAAAGAATCACAAGCCCATGTAAAAGCTGCTGACAAACTTAAATGTGCTTCACGGGAATCAGTTCAAAAGCAGGTGCAGACGATGCATAGATCAGATTATGAAACCACTTGCAAAGTTTTTCAAACGGCATATAAAATTGGCAAGCATAGCTGGCCATTCACGGACATGCCAATTGATTTGAATTTACAGCAACTGAACGGGCTTCAGCAGCATGAATGATATCCTTACTGCAAAAATGAATGCACTCTCTGTCAGCCGACTGTCCAGTCTGGTTTTCTTAAAATGTATCTAAGTTGTGATGTCTTTATTCCAAGACACTTGTATAATCAAGTGGTCATCTCTCTCTCTCACCTCTGTTCTAATTGTTTGTGTCTAATTTGCAGATATGCTACTTCAATCAGAGATGACAGAGCTGGGACAAGGGCAAGCAACCTGAGAGACAGAACAAACAAGCAAGCAGAAAGCAAGTAGCTACAATAAAACCACATATAGTTGCTAACTCACTGTACATTGTATCAATTTAGACAAACCCTCGTTTCCTGTACAAAACTATGAACTAAATAAATTTGAAGATAAGGTTTTAAGTTTTTTTTACTCATCATTATTATTATTCTTTACAGGGAAATGTGTCTGAAAATGATCAACTACGATGTGGTTTATCTAAGTAACTAGTATAAGGTTTATCCAGGAAAACCAGGCAAAAACACATGGTACCCACGAGAGCCAGAAGCACGTGTGCCGAGCAGTTGCTGATTCAGAGTACTGGCACCTTTTTGATTCCAATTCAAGCACTGCATGAGACGTATGTGAAATAATGTTGCCCCTAAAAGGCTTTGAGCGTTCCCATATCAGAGGCGTGAGAGTCTCTTCATTTTTATTTGTCTCACAAAAGAATGTAATTGACTCAGAGATGTAATTGCAAAAGTTTTTATCAGCTAACAAAAGAGGGTCAAAACGCCAGAATCTAAATACCTTGGGCTTAAGGTCCAAGTGAAAGTCTAGAATCACAGTAGAATGGTCTGATACAGTTATTGATGAATATTGGGTGAATACAATAGATGGGATGAGTGTTTTATCCACGATGAAATAATCTATACGAGAGAATGAATGATGTGCATGGGAAAAAAACCGAATATTTTCTAGTAGAGGGGTTTAGAAATCTCCATGGGTCGGCATAATCAGATTGGTCCATAAAAGCAGAGAAAGTCTTGAGACATTTTTGAGGATGCAATATGTCTTGGGCTGGATCTGTCGACTGTTGGGTTTATAACACAATTCATGTCTCCTCCCGGTATCAATAAGTGTGAATTTGAATTTGGGATAGAGGACAGCAGTAATTTCATAAACCTATCGTCGTCCCAGTTGGGGGCATAAATGGATGCTAAAACGACTGGTTTCTGATAAAGCATACCAGAGGCAATGACATAGTGGCCATTTATGTCAGTGATGACAGTGTTAGGAGTAAAATGTATATTTTTTCTAATTAGTTTGGCTGTACCCCTCATTTTCAGATTAAATTTGGAATGCAGCACCTGTCCAATCCAAGGCCTGTTTGGTTTATGCTGGTCAGAGTTACATAAATGTGTCTCCTGAATACACATTATGTCCGCATTTAGACTTTTGAGATGTGCAAAAATATTTGCACGTTTCACAGGTGCATTCAACCCACCAGTGTTTAGCAAGATGATGCTCACTGCCTGTTCGCCACCAGTCCGTATGCCAGCCACACTAGCCATGACATTGCATATAACTTTAGGAATGTCAGGTCGGTCCTAGAATGCAAGCAACAACGAGCAGAGGAAGTACAACACATGGAAACAACACAATATAATGTACATGAGTCCGATGAAGAAGAACTCCCATTTAAAGAGTAGACAAACAAAGAGGTCTTCTCACCCACCCTAACCTGGCCGTCCCTCCCCGTTCTAGTCCTCCCAACCCAACCCAGACTTGTAGCCCCGAGAGATCTAACCCTCCCGTTCTGCCCCCTCCCACCTCCCTGTCCCGTTGCTTCCCATAATACAAACCTTCTCTGCCAAACGAATTGACACAGACTTCCCTTTCTTTATCATCCTTCCTTCCATCTCAGCACCCCCATCCCTTTACTAAAACCCCTATATTAACAAATGTAAACAGTTGTGAACAGTTATGCTATATATATGAACAATAGATTTGCAAATTCCGTGGGAAGAAAATTGTAATGAATTAAAAGAATAACAAAGTGCCTCGGGAACACAACTTGGGCTTACCCGTGGTAAAAGAAATTGTCGGAAAACATTGCCAGTGGTGTAAACATACCAGGAGGCTCTATCAGTACTACAAATATAGCTCTATTAGACACAAGACACAGCAGGACAAGACAGAATAGAAAAGTAGTTAAATAAAAATAAAATAAGAACAAACATCATCAATAAAAAAGGAAAAAAGAAAATAAATAAAAATGATGTATATGTGCATGCATACATATGCATAATCTAAATACATACATATATACACATACACCTACATACACATATGCATACACACACACACACACACACTTAACATATAAAATGTAGCACCAACAGAGCTCTGAGGGCACAACCCGAGCTTACCGATGGCAAACCGCAATACAAAACATTGCACAACACCACCAATAATGTAAACCTACCAAGAGGCTCTATCAATATTAAACTAGTTCTATTAGAAACTGTAATATATTCTCTATATTATCTGGATGTATCTTATACTGCTAATATATCCATAACAGTGATTTGAGCCGGAGACCAATTTCCAACGTCTGGTCCTCTTTATTGTAACTCTCCGACTGTCGCAGCAGTCAACATCCGGGGTATATGAGAGCCTAGCTTAACCACCACTAGGTAGCGCTGTTGGTCTACTACAGAAACAGTAACGAACATGGCGTGACCAGATAACATAAAAAGGCAAAAGGCATCATAAAACGTTGGGGAACACCATCTGTGAAACCATTAATACTGTGGCACATCACAAATAGAAATGCAAAGTTTGTCACCGTCTATATTGTGAAGTATGGCCAGCGAAGCCGCCGCCATTTGTTAGCTGCTAAATTCCCAAGCTAGCCGTAGATACGATGTGGGTCGATCTCCGGGGGAAAAACAACAACAACAAACAAACAAACAAACCATGGGCTCTTCATACAGCACACAAACCAGGCGATTTACGAAGTGTACTACGATGGCTGTTGATAAACCCAGCCCAGTTTAGCGGTTAAGCTAGTTGGACACCAGCGCCTTTTAGTGGCTAGCAGCGAAGGCTGCAGCCTCCTCGGCCGAAGAGAACCTCTGCTTAGTTGCGCTTCTCAGCGTAATCTGCAGGCGAGCTGGAAACAGAAGAGCTGGTCTGAGACCCAGGTTGTACAGTTTGGCCATGACATCCCGGTACTTTGAATGCTGCTCTAGCACCTCCAGGGTGTAGTCTTCAAATATCTGCAGGAGCGTCCCGCGGTACTGGAGATGTCCTCGTCTCTTGAAGGCTTCGCGGACGACCAGGAGTTTTGAGAAGTCCGTAGGTCGAGGCCCCTCGATAGATTCGAGGCGTCCAATAATACGGATATTATTCCTACGGCTCCGACTCTCCAAATCCGCTGTCTTGGCAATCAGCTTGGCGTTGCTATCGGCTAAGACCTTGCATCGGTCCTCCAGCTCTTGGATTTGATCATGTAGGTCAGCCGCCGACCCCAGAGCCTCGACACGCTGACCGTGTTCAGTAACTGTAGCCTGGGTGTTGTTCAATGTCTCCTCCAGAGCCGCAAAGACCGCTTTAAAATCGGCAGAGATGTTAGCCCTGTGCTGTTCTGGCAGGCTAGTGTAACTAGCCATACTTGGGCTATCGCGTAGTGTGGTCGAAACTTCGACGTCTCCCCTCTTAGATGACTTCCTTGATTTCGACATTACCTCGGTATGTACGATGTATAGCAGTTTCTGTTCACAGATATATTTTTGATTGTCAGGGGTTACGAAAAAGTACTATTTTCAAGTAAACTCACGGGAGAGCTTTTGTGTGTTTGTGTGTGTGTGTGTGTGTGTGTGCTAGACCGACACGTCTTCTACATTCCGACGTCACCGGAAGTCCTCCTTTATTCCAATGTTGCACTGTTGAATCTGCTTATGTACTTTGTTTTTATTCCAATTTTGCTCTAGTCAAGTCAAGTCAATTTTATTTGCATAGAACAATATTACAAATTAGCCTCAGGGGGCTCTAGTCCATCTAATAGTAATTTTATTATTTTATTTAATTGTGCACTATTGAATCTGCCTGCATAGCCTATTTTAATATTTTATTTGGCCTATATGGAGCTGCCATGGAAGAGGAAAAGAGGAAGGCCAAAGAGGAGGTTTATGGATGTGGTCAGAGAGGACATGCAGGTGGCTGGTGTGACAGAGGAAGATGCACAGAGGACAGAAAGACATGGAAATGGATGATCTGCTGTGGCGACCCCTAACAGGAACAGCTGAAAGCAGTAGTAATAGTAGATTTAGCCTATAGCCTATTTTAGTATTAATGTTGCAGTAGTGCATCTGTAGCCTACTAGTAGTTATTGTATTCTAGGTCTACATATTTGCATTTAAGTCTTTATGCATGCTCAATAATCCAGGTGAGGAAATCACAGAAAAGTGAATCAGTTCATCCAGACACAACATTTATTGAGAGCTATTTGCATTTATATTCCATGCCTTATTTAGGCTACTTATTTAAGGCCTACTCCATCCATCCATTATCAAAACCACTTATCCTGCTCTCAGGGTTGCGGGGATGCTGGGGCTTATCCCAGCAGTCATTGGGCGACAGGTGGGGAGACACCCTGGACAGGCCGCCAGTCCGTCACAGGACCGAGACACACACACACACACACACACACACACACACACACACACACACACACACACACACACACACACACACACATAGGGACAATTTAGTACGCCGATTCACCTGACCTACGTGTCTTTGGACTGTGAGAGGAAACCGGAGCACCTGGAGGAAACCCACACAGACACGGGGAGAACATGTTAATTTCGCACTATTAGTACATATTTGCATTCATTTCCCATGCCATAGTTGCTTAAGGCCTATTATTTTATTTCAATTTTGTACCATTAAACGTAGCCCCGGGATAGTCCAACCTTGGGGGGTCGTCCTGTGTGGAGTTTGCATGTTCTCCCCGTGTCTCCGTGGGTTTCCTCTGGGTGCTCTGGTTTCCTCCCACAGTCCAAAGACATGCAGGTCGGATAAATCGGCCATACTAAATTGTCCCTAGGTATGAATGTGTGTGTGTGTGTGTGTATGTCAGCCCTGTGTGATAGTCTGGTGGCTTGTCTAGGGTGTCTCCCCGCCTGCCGCCCAATGACTGCTGGGATAGGCTCCAGCATCCCTGTGACCTTGAGAGCAGGATAAGCAGTTCAGAAAATGGATGGATGGTTTGTAACTTACAGATAGCTAAATACACATTATAAACAAAGTTTATAATACATTATAAGTTCACTCATAGTATAAACATGGGCTTAACAGAAGATGTTACTGAAAACGGTTCAACAAGCATCCTCTTTCCAGCTATTGACTATGTGGGTCTACCTTAGCTCAGGTCTACTTCCTGGGACCGGGGTCATGCTCCACAGCAGACACATGGGCTCCACTCCATCATAAGTCCCTCCCAAACTCGGATCAGTGGGAACTATGAAGAGGGACACACAATCTTTGAAAATTTGAAAAAAAAGAGAGAGAGAAAAGACACACTGTCTTTTTTCTCTCTCTCTCTCTCTCTCTCTCTCTCTCTCTCTCTCTCTCTCTCTCTCTCTCTCTCTCTCTCTCTCTCTCTCTCTCTCTCTCTCTCTCTCTCTCTCTCTCTCTCTCTCTCTCTCTCTCTCTCTCTCTCTCTCTCTCTCTCTCTCTGAATGATGTCTTCTCTTTTCACTTTTTCTGTGTGTGAATGGTGTCATGTGAGTCTCCCTTGTGTGCACATGCAGTCGGTTCTCCTCCCAGGACTCCGTGGTGATGGTGGTCGCCACTTGGGTGCTGCCTGACATTCCCCTCATCACATTTTCTTTTTATATATCTTATAAATCCATATTTATTTATTTTTTACATGATGATGCTGGTCGCCTGGCTTGGGTCCTGGACTGTTCCGGTGGCGTCTGGACACTGCTTGGCATCCTGCGCATCATATTGTTCATACATTTTATAAGTCCATTATAATTCTTTTTATCCTGTTTCAATGTTGTATTCTGTAAATTGTGTAAACACAACATCCATTGCACGTTGTCCGTCTTGGGAGAGAGAGCCCTCCTCTGTTGCTCTCCCTGAGGTTTCTTCCTATTTTTTCTCCCTGTTAAAGATTTTTTTTTGTTTTGTTAGGGAGTTGTTTCTTATCTGATGAGAGGGTCTAAGGACAGGATGCTGTGTTTCTGTTAAGCCCACTGAGGCAAATTTGTAATTTGTGATATAGGGCTATACAAATAAAATTGACTTGACTTGACAATCACATTTAAAGAACACCTGCAGTTGTCTTAAATTCATTTCCAATGCATCCCTGACATCTAAGAAGTCAATATATGTGATTTTTTTAATTGCAAAAAAGTCCATAAATATTTTCAATCTTTATTCCCAAACAGCCTCAACCTCTTAGTGAAATGCCCAATCTGTCACTATAGTGAATGACTGAAAGCATTAGTGTCACAAACCCCCCTCCCCTTCCTGTTTTTGTATAGGGTGAAACCCACCTTTATGAGACATAGTAAACAGCATACAACCCAGTATGTCCCGACCTCCACTCCCTGACTCACCTCAGTGGCAGCCTCAATAATCACCACCTAGCCTTAACACTAAACTTAACTATTTAACCTTAATCCTAAACTTAACCACAGCCTAATCTTAAAACTTAAACTTAACCACTGTTATTTTAGTTGCTGCCACTACTGCATGAAAATTGACTTTTATGCGCACATTGCACAGCATTTTCAATTGGTGTTATTGGTAGGCTGCTTGCTGAGAATGTGAATCAGAAGTCCTTGCCAGTGACAACACCACCAGAGCAGTTCAAAGTTATGCTCTGGTCTAAGCAAGTCATGTCTGCTACTTTGGTTTACCAACCCCTGGTTCTCTCCTCTCTACCAACCTGCCCAGCACATTGTTAGGATGAGGGAGGGATTTTGCAGAACTTCAGTTGGGGACCTTTTTGGTCTGCAGATCTTGACATTAAGACATGATGGAATTAAAAGATAGTTTTGGGACTTACTGATTGTAGATCTAAAACAATGGCAAAGTAACATTTAGCACATTTTTAACACTTCATTGTGTATATTGACCAAGCCTGGATTATAAAATCCATGAATCCCTTTGTGTCGAAGCTTTAAGTGCAGTTTTAAAAAAAAATCTAACTCAATTATTCTTAATATTTTACATATTCAAGTGCACTGTGGGATCATGGGCTGCTAGGCACCAGGGACGCCCTGATGGTAAATCCGGAGCTGATATTGACTTATGCTATTGCGCAAATATAATGTCTAAAAGCCTTGGACATCAAGAGTTTGTTTCAAGTCTGTTTCAGATTGGGGAAATGTTTTTGGCTCCATGGATTATGACCTCCATGTGCCCATAGCCACGGGAAGTAAGGGTGCTGAGGGTGCTGCAGCACCCCCTGGCATGGAGCCCAAGAAAAATTTGTGGGGGGGGGGTAAAAATAAATATTTTAAACAAAAAATATATAAATAAAATTCATTTTATTCATTCGTCAATTCATTGGAAACATTAATAACTTGACTGTAAAAAATATGTGGCCTAAGCCATAATGACAACAAGCAGCAATTGTCTCATGACGGCACCCGTCAGTGACTCAGTCAGGTCAAGTGTCTGAACACCAGTCCAAATGGCGCAAAAACGCATTTGACTTTTTTGGGAGACAGAGATTGAGCCTCGAGTTGGCGGATCAAGCGGAGGAGGAGGACGCAGATTTGGAGCCTAACCCAATTAGGCCTACCAGCAGCAGCTGTAGTACCTCCGAAGTGGCCACCACATCTGCCCAGGACCCGCGCTAATTCAAGCTAATGTCACGGCAGTAGCAAGACAAAATGCTAGCGTTAACATGGTTTCAGTTGAGGCAATCACTCCACACCAACCAACTTCAGTTTTCCTGGAAAGCAGTTTGGAAAAGAGACGTTTTCCCATTCATTCAATGCAAACTGGTTCAACAAATGGAGGTGGCTGCATTATATTGAGGAAGGTGATCGCATTGTCTGTTTTAGCTGTGTGAAAGCAGTGGAGAAACGTTTCATCAATGAAGATGTGTAAGGTTTGACAGCAGTTTTGTCAAGGGAGGCTTCACAAACTGGCAGAAAGCCGTAGAAAAATTCAACGAGCATGAAAAGTCTAAACCACATAGTGATGCCATTCAAAAAAATCGCTGTTCTACAAGACATCCCAATTACTGCCCTTTTATCTGACGCTGCCCGCCCAACTGAAGATACAGCAAGGCATGTTTTAGAGCTGATGTTCAGGTCAGTGCTCTTCCTGGGAAAGAAGGGGGTGGCTTTTCGGGGTGACAGCACCCGTGATGGCATTTTGTATGAACTGATACTTGAATGTACCTACAACCTCCCAGGAGAGAGACGGTGGATTGAGAGGAGAGGTAACTGGCTCTCGGACACAATGAAGTCATTCAACAGTATGCCTGCGCTATTCAACGTGAGATTGTATCCCGTGCCAGAAATAGTCCGTACTATGGACTCCAGTAGCAGTTCTCATTGATGCTGCAGTATGTGGATGAGAACTTGGAGATTCATTCTGAATTCATTGGATTTTACATTGCCCCCAACAGCAGCGGAGAGACTCTTTTCAAGTGCATCAACGATGTATTTATCAGGCTGAACATCCCAATTGAGCGTCTCCATGGATATTGTTTTGATGGAGCTTCTAACATGTCAGGACTGTTTTCGGGTGTTCAGGCATGGCCAGTGGTGGATCTAGAGATTTTTTTCTGGGGTGGCAAAGGGGTGGCAAGACTGTGTCCCAGAGGTGGCAGTTGCCACCCCTTGCCACCCTGTAGATCCGCGCCTGTGAGGTGGAGGGGGATTCCAAATCGGCGACTTCTGTTTGAGATGAGTTTGGTGCGGGTCTCATTGACCTTCACCATGCATGTACATAAAATATACTTTAAAAACATATTATCTGATTTATAAATGGAGTGGCAACAGGGGTGGCAAGACTGTGTCCCAGAGGTGGCAGCTGCCACCCCTTGCCACCCCGTAGATCCGCGCCTGGGCATGGCTAAAAGAAAAATGCCCTGAGTCCCTCTTCATCTGCCAACCATTCACTTGACCTAGTTCTTCAGGAGGCTGCACGTGAGGTGGGCCTCATCACTGATTCAATGAACTTTGTTCAGGGCATAGCTGCGGTAATCCGTGAATCAGCAAAACGAAGGAGTCCATGTTTGGCTGCAGTGAGATTACCATACTGGCTATATGTCCAATAAGATGGTGCATATGAACAATAGCTATCAAACGTGTGTGTAGTGCCTACAGAGAGATCATCAATACACTGGAACAGCTTAAGGATGACAAAAGTGTGAGGGGAGAGACCAGAGCTAAGATCGGAGGCCTGCTCAAGCAAGCAATGAAGGCTAAAACCTACTATAGCCTCCTCTGTTGTGAAGCAATATGCAAGTCGGTAGCCAGGAGTTTGCAGCATACCAAAGCCAGCGCACTGGGCATCCTTGAGTGTGCCGAACTGCTTAGAAGGCGCATGGAGGCCCTTCGGGATGATACAGTGGTGGATAACATGCTACAACAAACTGTATCCACAGCAGATACAGTTTGTTGTAGAATGTTAGCATAAAATGCCAGGTGAGTACAGGGTGACAAACCCCAGCCTGTTACTGACACACGGCAGAGCCAGAAGCGGACACACAAGTTGCGCAACACTCATGGGGACGAGAGTTCTATGAAGCTGTGGACTTGGTCACAGCAGAAGTAAAGAGGAGATTTGATCAAGATGGTATGAAAACAGCAGCTCTCAGAGAAACGGTGCTTATTAAGACAGACAACAAGGAACAAATAGTGGCTATAGATTCCCTTCACCTTCCCTTGTACTTTGACAAAGCGCGACTGGAGATCCAGCTGAAATTGATGGGAGACCTCTGCAGTGATTCTCCAAGACAGTAAAAGACACCGCAACAACTATGGCTAAACTCAATCCACAAACAAGGGCTCTTTTCAACAAAGTTGAAAACCTCATCAAACTCTGCCTAAGTCTCCCCATCTCAGCTGCTTCATCGGAGAGGACATTTTCCGCTGTCCGCCGTCTGAAGACATGGTTACGCACAACTGTGGTGCAAAAAAAGACCGAACCACCTTGCTCTGATGCATGTTTATGGAGATATATTGTTGGACATTGATGCCCTCATGAGGGACTTTATCAGCGCCAACCCAGAGAGAACTCCACGTTTGGAGTTCTGCATGCAGGCCGGCAGTAAGGCAAGACAATTATATATTTCTTGATTGGAGATTGTGACTGATAAGCCTGTGTATGGGTCGATTTTTATATGCTGCCGCCACGCAGCCTGCAGTTGTGTTTTGGAGATTGTGCTTTGGCTATAGGCATACATATTACGTATGTTTATGCGTTTGTTTGTTTTTTTTATGCTGCCGCCGAGCAGCCTGCATTTGTGTGGTGATGTGCTTTTGTGTGTCATGTATAAATGAGTGTTGATGTTCAGCATCATGGTCAGCGTACAAGCACTCCGCATAGAAAAGCAGCGCCCATAACGTTAGGCCTGGCACCACCGTGTGTGTGTGTGTGTGTGTGTGTGTGTGTGTGTGTGTGTGTGTGTGTGTGTGTGTGTGTGCGTGTGCGTTTGTGTGAGAGAGAGAGAGAGAGAGAATTTGGCCCTCAGCAGCAACTAATCTCACATTCTAGTCATTTATCAATGTTTTACTTGAGCGTCTAGGCTATGCACAGTCATAACATCAATCCTGGCAAAACTCGACCCCCCCGCCTTTTTTTCTCAGCCCCCCCCTGCTCAAAATACGTTCCCGCGACTATGCATATGCCCCAGCACGATTATCCCAACCATCAGACTACAATACATGTTCTATACATACTATCACACAAGCCCTGATTTTTGTCTCTTTTACCTTTTTTTAGTGGGCTTTCTGCTGATTTTGCAAATTTGGTCGATTTTGCAAATATAGCTTTTCTTCCCATTCACCACCAGTATCATCGTAACTGACACATGACGGTGACCTGAGCTCTGTGAAAAAACAAAACAAAACAGTTAAACACTGCTTTTTGTATGCCCCATGCATGTCGTCCAGTCACAGTTTTTTTAATGAAAAAAGTTGAGGGTTATTTGTCAAATATTCTATTATTATTCTATGATTACTATCATTACTATGTGGCAGGATGAGGAAAAAACACAGGAGACGAAGGCGAGTTTGCTGTTTATTCCTCAGCTCCAAAACCAAACTACAGCAGGAACAACCACGCCCCCAGCTCACAGTCCTGCTGGGTGAGAGGCATAGTCCCTAGTGTCCGCCACACAGCCCCCCCCCCCGAACACCCAGAAGGGACTCCTGGAAAGAAAATTAGTGTCTCACTGGAGGCTTAAGCAGCCTGCCATAACGGCTGCGCCGTCCCTCAGCCGAAACAGTAGGTGAAACACTGTCCAAAGTCGGCTGAGAAGCAGAACGCTGAACCGTGAAGACACTGCCGGGGTCCTGGAAGGAGGATGACCCTGACGGGGAACCTGGGCCGGAAACACAACTTCGCCTGCCACCCTGTGCGCCGGTTTAAGCCTATCAAGCGTGACACGCTCCCTACGCCCACCCATATCCAGCACAAAACCCTTTGGACCCGTCTCAAGAACCCGAAATGGGCCATCGTATGGGGGTTGGAGGGGCGAGCGGTGAGCATCATGCCGTACAAAAACAAAACGAGCCGACATGAGCTCCGCAGGCACGAACGACCGCGGAAAACAGTGGTGAACGGGGCCTGGAACCCGAGTGCTGTCGGACAAAAAAGGATAAACGGCCGGACGGGGTCGAGGAGCGGAACTCCCAGGCAAAAATTCCCCAGGGACGCGGAGCGGCTGACCGAGCACCAGCTCAGCGGGCGAAGCGTCGAGTTCCTCCTTAGGAGCCGAGCGCAACCCGAGCATAACCCAAGGTAAACGATCCACCCAGTTACCATCCGAGAGCGCAGCGCCGCCTTGAGCGACCGGTGAAGCCGTTAGCCTGAGGGTGGTACGCGGTAGTGCGGTGTACCTGCACACCCAAGGATCGCGCAGGTGCCGACCAGAGCTCTGACACGAACTGGGGGCCCCTGTCTGAGGTGATATCTGACGTAGCGACCCAGGAGGAAAGAAAAGCGCGTGCAACATCCGAGGATGTTGTGGAGGACAGAGGGACAGCCTCTGGCCACCTGGTGGTCCGATCCACCATTGTGAGCAGGTGCGTAAAACCCTGTGAAGAAGGTAGAGGGCCCACCAGGTCCACATGCACGTGGTCGAAACGTCTGGCCGGGATCGGAAACGGTTCGAGGGGCGACTTAGTGTGCTGGTGGACCTTAGCGCGCTGGCACGCTACACATGCAGCGGCCCACCCCTTTACGTCCTTGCGGAGGCCAGGCCAGACGAACTTGGAACCGACCAACTTCACCGACGCCCGAACTCCAGGGTGCGAGAGGGAGTGAATCGAATCGAAAACTCGACGGCGCCAGGCCACTGGAACAACGGGGCGGGGGCGGCCGGTGGAGACATCGCAGAGGAGGGCAGGACTGCCTTCCTGCATCACAGCGTCCTCCAGCTTGAGGCCGGTACGCGTTGACCTAGGGGCAAGGACGTCCGGGTTGCTGGGCTGGTCGGCAGCCATAGCGGAGAAATCCACACCGAGGTGCACAGGACACACAAGCACACGCGACAGACAATCAGCAACAGGGTTGGACTTCCCGGCCACATGCTGAATGTCCGTTGTGAACTCGGAGATTGCCGCTAGGTGGCGCTGCTGACGAGCAGACCACGGCTCAGTCACCTTGGACATGACGAAAGTGAGCGGTTTATGATCCACATAAGCCGTGAATGGGCGACCCTCCAGCAGGAAGCGGAAATGCCGGGTTGCAAGGTGCAGTGCCAGCAACTCCCGGTCAAAAACGCCGTACTTGCGCTCGCTATCTCGCAGTTTGCGGCTAAAAAATGCGAGTGGCTGCCACGCATTCGCCACACGCTGTTCAACCACAGCCCCCACGGCTATGTCAGACGCATCGGTTGTAAAAGCTATGGACGCCGTGGGTGTGGGATGGGCGAGGAGGGCAGCGTTAGCCAGGGCGCACTTAGCTCCGTCAAAGGCCTGGACCCGTTCGGGAGTCCAGTCGACAGGGTCGTTAGCCTTCTTAAGCCGCAGGGCTTCGTAAAGTGGCTGAAGGTGTCAAGTATCGGGAAAGAACCCAAAAGCAGACGGGACAACCAGGTAAGGGAAGAATCCAGTCTTTATTGAAGTGACCGATCTCGGGGGTAGAGCAGGAGGTGGCTCTGTGTCAGGTAGGCAGGCAGGCAGAAGTCCATGAATGGCGACGTTCCAGCGAAGACTGGTCCATAGTGGAGGCCTTTTAAGGGTGAGGGCGATTGCCGGGGTGAAGGGGGGGTCAGCAGGTGTCAGCTGGTGTAGCAGGTGTCAGCTGGTGTAGCAGGTGTCACGGGCGATCGCTTTGATGTCAAGGGCGAGAGGCTGTGACAGTACCCCCCCTCCGAGGGGCGCCACCGGGCGACCTACCAGGCCCGTCAGGGTGCATCCTGTGGAAGTCCCGGATGAGGTTCGCGTCCAGGACAAGGTGACGAGGGACCCAACACCTCTCCTCTGGGCCATATCCCTCCCAGTCCACGAGATACTGCAGGCTGCGACCGCGGCGACGAGAGTCCAGGAGACGACGAACGGTGTAAGCCGGATGATCGTTGATCATACGAGGAGGTGGGGGCGGGGGGGCCGGAGGAACTAGAGGGCTGGTAGAGACAGGTTTGAGGCAGGACACATGGAAGGAAGGGTGAACCCGGAGAGTGCGGGGCAGCTTCAGACGGACCACAGAGGGGTTAATGACTTTGACAATGGGAAAGGGACCAATATACCTGGGGGACAGTTTTTTAGCGTCCGATCTCAAGGGTAGATCCTTGGTAGAGAGCCATACCTGGTCACCGGGGGAGTAGTCCGGAGCAGGGCTGCGATGACGATCCGCCAAGCGCTGGTAACGGCCAGAGGCCCTGAGCAGTGCAGCACGGGCTCGCCGCCAGGTCCGACAGCACCGACGGACATGGGCCTGGACAGACGGAACCGGAATGTCTACCTCTTGAGAAGGAAAAAGGGGGGGGCTGATAGCCGTAAAGGCATTGAAAAGGGGACAACCCAGTAGCAGACGATGGCAAGGTGTTATGGGCATATTCTACCTAGGGAAGTTGTGAGGACCAAGAGGATGGGTTGGCAGACACCAGACAGCGGAGGACAGTCTCTAATGCCTGGTTGGTCCTCTCGGCCTGGCCGTTGGTCTGAGGATGGAACCCCGATGACAGGCTGACGGTGGCACCGATGGCAGAGCAGAAAGCCTTCCAGACAGCAGAAGTGAACTGGGGGCCACGGTCAGACAATATATCACGGGGAAGACCGTGGACCCGGAAAACCTCCCTGACCAGCAGATCCGCAGTCTCTCGGGCCGAAGGCAGTTTAGACAAGGGCAAAAAGTGAGCAAATTTACTGAAGCGATCAACAACAGTCAGTACAACGATGTTACCGTCGGAGGCGGGCAGACCAAAGATGAAATCCAAGGACAGATGCGACCAGGGACGGTGTGGAACAGGCAGGGGGCGCAGCAGATTGGCACTGGCCCGAGTGGAGGGCTTATTTTGGGCACAAACAGGACAGCCAGAAACAAAAGACCCAGTATCCTCTGTCATGGAAGGCCACCAGAACCGCCTGCGGAGAAAGGCTAGGGTACGGGTTACTCCAGGATGGCAGGTAAGTTTGGAAGAGTGAGCCCACTGCAACACGCTAGATCTAACAGCGTCTGGAACAAACAAGCGCCCGGGGGGACCGTTACCTGGGTCAGGCTGAGTCTGTTGTGCTGCCATGACCTCCCTTTCAATGTTCCAGGTGACAGCCGCAGCCGCAACCACACAGGTAGTGGGAACGATGGTGTCAGGTTGGAGCTTGGGCTCAGACTCCTCCCCATGCACACGAGACAGAGCATCGGGCTTGGCATTCCTGGAGCCAGGTCTGTACGTCAAAGAAAAATTAAAACGACCAAAAAAGAGCGCCCACCTGGCTTGGCGTGCGGTGAGTCGCTTTGCTGACTGGATGTATTCCAGGTTCTTATGGTCAGTCCACACTATAAAAGGAAGCTCAGACCCCTCCAGAAAATGTCGCCATTCCTCCAGTGCCAATTTCACCGCCAGGAGCTCACGATTCCCCACATCATAGTTCCTTTCAGCTGGGGAGAGACGGCGAGACAGGAAGGCACAGGGGTGTGTCTTGCCATCCTCACTGGAGTGCTGAGAAAGGACGGGACTCCAACTTGAAATTCTGGCCGATGACCAATCAATATGGGGACTATGCTTAACCAGCCAGGGATGACCAAGTATAATGGGAACAAAGGGAGAATTGATAACGAAAAAACTTAACTCCTCTTGATGGTTTCCCGACAACAGGAGGCGCACAGGCTCGGTCTTAGAGGTTATCTGGGCCAGGAGACGTCCATCCAGGGCATTAGCTTCAAGAGGCTGGTCCAGACTCACAGTGGCAAGACCTAGCTGCTTCACAACACTTGCATCCAAAAAGCTTTCATCAGCTCCAGAGTCAATTAAAGCCAAAAGTTTAGTGTACAGACCTTTAAAACTGATGGTAGCTTGCAACTGGGTACGTGGACGAGGAGACAGAGGGCAGACAGTTGGGCTCACGAGGATCCTCCCCCTCCCTCGTGAGCCTGCTAGTTTGACGGAACGGTGAGGGCAGGAGGCGAGAAAGCGACCAGGCTGACCACAATACAAGCAGCTGTTCTCGGTGATGCGGCGTTGACGCTCCTCCGGGTTGAGCCGGAAGCGGCCGAGTTGCATCGGCTCCGAAGCTGGGGAAGAGTCACGCCTCGGGCTTTCTCGGAGGACGGCAACCTCAGTTGAGTGAGCTCGGCCCCCAGAGTTTGGAGGTGTGGCCCGTGGTAAGTTGTTGTGACCTGGAAAGCGGCGCGTCCTCTCTCTCCTCCGCTCCCGGAGACGGTTGTCAACACGAATGGCCAGGGTAACCAATTCCTCCAACCCTCCAGGCTCGGGGTAGGAAACCAATTCGTCCTTTATGGATTCGCTTAGCCCGTGGGAAAAGCCGGCCTGGAGGGACTCGTTGTTCCATCCGCTCTCCGCTGATAGCGTACGGAACTCAGCGACGCTGCGGGAACCCTGGCAGAGAGAGATCAGTCTTTTTGACGCATCCTTTCCCCGCACGGGATGATCAAAAACCTGGCGAAAAGCAGTGGTGAACTCAGCGTAGGATGAGGAAGTGGAGGCCCGCATCTCCCACACCGCTGTAGCCCAATCCAGGGCGCTTCCCCGGAGAAGACCCATGATGTAAGCGACTTTGGCTCCATCCGTGGAATATGATTGGGGCTGCTGGTTAAACACAATCTCACACTGCATCAAAAAAGGGCGACAAAGTCCAAAATCTCCATCATACTTATCGGGCGGGGCAACCCATGGTTCCTTAGCCGAAGTTGATGGCGCTGGAGTGGCGGAGCTGGAGGGGCGGATCCCGGGCTAGCGAAGGCACTAAGTTGGGTCTGGATTCCGGAGATCTTTAAGCTGAGCCCACGGAGGGCGTCAGCCATCCTGTGTAGCACCTGGCTGTGCTGGCGGAGGACCGATTCCTGGTTGGCTACAGCCTGGCAGACCGTGGCCAGGTCTGTGGTGGAATGGTCTGCTGGGTCCATAGTGGCTGGAACGTACTGTCAAGTATCGGGAAAGAACCCAAAAGCAGACGGGACAACCAGGTAAGGGAAGAATCCAGTCTTTATTGAAGTGACCGATCTCGGGGGTAGAGCAGGAGGTGGCTCTGTGGCAGGTAGGCAAGCAGGCAGAAGTCCATGAATGGCGACGTTCCAGCGAAGACTGGTCCATAGTGGAGGCCCTTTAAGGGTGAGGGCGATTGCCGGGGTGAAGGGGGGGGTCAGCAGGCGTAGTAACCGATGGAAAATCCGCCAGCAAACTCTGAAAAACATCCCTAATGCTAAAAAGTTAGCGTGTGTTAACGGCCCGGCTCCCCCTGTCTCGCACGGAACAGTGGCGAAAGACACAGCATCAATTAAACGGCGGTTTGCAACATCAACCAGCAGACCATTAGCACACAGAAAATCCGCGCCGATAATCGGAACAGTAATGGCGGCCACTGCAAAGTCCCACTCAAAATGGCGCCCGTGGAAACAAACAGTCACCAACCTTGTGCCAAACGTCGCAATGGACGAACCGTTAGCTGCACTTAACTGTGGGCCGCCGCCTTCGGTCGACCTGTCTGTCTTAGCAGGAGGGAGTAGGCTCTTTTGCGAGCCTGAGTCCACCAGAAACCGTCTTTCTGACATCGTGTCCTTAATGAAGAGCAGCTCACTACGTCCGCCAGCGCCCACAGCTGCTACTGAGCGCTGGCCCTGGAGTTTCCCGGCGCCTCAAACATGCACGGAGGGACGCAGCGCCTCGCCTTGCCGCCGAACCGCTGGTGGAAGAAACAGAGGCCGCTCCTGCGCCGTCTCCGGACAGCCACTTCAGCCACCACTGCCGGGTCCGCGTCCTCCGACACCGGCTGCAGAGGCTCAGATGCCACACTCCGCACAGAGAACCGTCTGGTAGCCAGGAGCACCCGATCGGCCTCCTCAGCCAAACCTCGGCAGTCACCAGCGGCCAGACTAGGGGAGTTAGCCAAAGCCGCGCGCACAGGAGACGGAAGCTGGCGCAGGAAAATGTGCGGGAAAAGGAATCCACCTTCGTCCGAGCCTAGCAGCGACAGCATATTGTCCATGAGATCCACAGCCGTCCCGTCGTCCAAACCGGATAGGGAAAGGATTCTATCTGCCCTCTCTGCGGCAGATAGGCTGTACCTCCGGAGCAGAAGATGTTTGAGGGCGACGTATTTATCGTGTTGCGGAGGGGCGCGCAACAGCTGCATGGCCCGGCGTGTGGACTGCTGGTCCAGCGCAGCGACGACCAAATAGTATCTGGAGTCGTCCGCGGAGATTCCACGCAGGTGGAACAGCGCCTCGACATGCTGGAACCACGAAGCCGAGTCGCTCTGCCAGAACTCTGGGAGTTTCACAGCCGCGGCGAGAACGGCCGGCTGTGAGAGTTGGGGCGGCGTGGCCGAAGTGGATTCACACTCCTCTTCTGCTCCAAACATGTTCAATTCGGGGTCACCAATGTGGCAGGATGAGGAAAAAACACAGGAGACGAAGGCGAGTTTGCTGTTTATTCCTCAGCTCCAAAACCAAACTACAGCAGGAACAACCCTGCACCAGCAAGCCCGGGAACGTAAACCACGCCCCCAGCTCACAGTCCTGCTGGGTGAGAGGCATAGCCCCCAGTGTCCGCCACAACTATCTATATACTATTCTATCATTATTATCATTCTGTGATGCTATGGTGCTATATATGGGCTGTTGTTTATGACCACGGGGCCACAACACTAAGTCGTTCTCCATTTTAATGTTTTTAATGTAATTTAATTATTCTTAATATTTTGCATATTCAAATCAGAGGCCCTCTGGGTGTCCGGGACGCCCCGATGGAAGATCTGGGCTGGTCGGTACTCGACGCAGGTTTAGCAAGTATTTGCTGGGGAGGTCGACCTGTCCTAACAGTAAAGGACAGACTGTGGTGGACACGTATTGGGGATAGAATTCACCCCAGGAACTAAGGGTTAAGTCAGGGTTGCCCTGGCAGGTTAACGCAGGGTTAAGTTATGGTTGTTCAGCCAGTTTTCTGGTTATTCTTGCCACCTCCGCTCAGTCGAGCTGTGGTTTTGTTGTCTCTCTGATTTACCGTTGATTAAAGAAAGTTGCCTACACGGCTAAAGTGTGAACCTACGGTCTTCTCCGTTCCTTTGGCTCTACACTGGTGACCCCGACGTCAGTTTTCGGATAAGTTTTCTGAAACCACACACATTATGGCTACGAACGCCGTTGCAATTAAACTGCCGGAGTTTTGGGAGTCTTCCGCGGCTACATGGTTCGCGCAGGCTGAGGCACAGTTCGCGCTCAGAGACATAACAGCAGACGTGACCAGGTACTACTACGTAGTGGCAGCGCTGGGGTGCGCTACGGCTTCCAGGATAAGCGGTTTCATAACCAACCCACCGGCTGATGGTAAATACGCCGCACTTAAAAATCTCCTCCTTGAAACTTTTGAACTGTCAACAACGGAGAGAGCACGTCGCCTCTTCGCAATTCAGGGCTTGGGAGATGGCAAACCATCGGAGCTAATGAGCAGGATGTTAAATCTACTGGGTCAAGAAAAGCCGTGTTTCCTGTTTATGGAGCTTTTTCTGCGCAACATGCCGCCCCACGTCCAGACTGCGCTCGCTAACTCCACCATCACTGATCCCCGTGAGCTGGCAAAGGAGGCTGACCGATTCTTCGTCGCTACACAACGTTCCTCCCACCCCGGGGTGCTGGCTCCTACCTTCACTGGCTCCCCGCCCGACATCGCGGTCGTGGCCCGACGGTGGCGCCACAGCGTCAGACCGCTACAAGCCCTCTAGACTCTGTATGTACCACGCTCGATTTGGTGCGAAAGCTAAACGGTGCCGTTCCCCCTGCTACTACAGGCCGATGGGAAACGAGAGGGCCAACACTCAGTAGTGGCCATGAGTGTTGGCGATACGAGCAGGCTACTCTTCATCCTCGACACCATCTCCGGTCGGCGATTTCTCTGTGACACGGGCGCACAGAGAAGCGTGCTCCCTGCTACTGACGTCGACATCATGGGCGGGGAGCGGGGCCCCCAGTTGGCGACGGCTGACGGCAGCCCTATCCACACCTACGGCGTGCGGTCTGTAGAACTGTGTTTTGGTGGACGACGTTTCACGTGGGAGTTCGTCTTGGCCAATGTAACGCTTCCCCTCCTCGGAGCTGATTTTTTTGTGCGCTTACGGTTTGCTAGTGGACATTCAGAACAGCCGTCTGGTCGACGCCTTAACCTTCTCCCCCTTCGCATGTACGCGGGGGGAAGCGGCCTATGCAGGTCTAGCCAACTCTCGCTCAGAGGCAGACAAGTTCAACCGCCTCCTCGCTGAGTTCCCTGACCTCACCCAGCCTACCTTCTCTGCACCCACCGCTAAGCATGGGGTGGAGCATCACATTGCTACGAAGGGGCCTCCGGTCTATGCCAGAGCCAGGCGTCTCGACCCCGCCAAACTCGCCATTGCCAAGTCTGAGTTCGAGCACCTGGAATGCATGGGGATCATCCGCCGCTCTGACAGCCCGTGGGCGTCCCCACTCCACATCGTCGCTAAGCCTGATGGAGGTTGGCGCCCATGCTGGGACTACCGCCAACTAAATGATGCCACCACGCCCGACCACTATCCTGTCCCGCATATCCAGGACTTTTCTGCAAACCTGTCTGGCAAGCGCGTCTTCTCAAAAGTCGACCTGGTCCGTGGTTATCATCAAGTTCCCGTGCACCCCTCGGACATCCCCAAGACAGCGGTGACTACCCCATTCGGCCTATTTGAATTCCTACGAATGCCATTTGGACTCAAAAACGCAGCCCAGTCCTTTCAGCGGCTGATGGATTCAGCGCTCCATGGCCTTCCTTTCATCTTCGTCTATTTGGACGACATACTCATCGCCAGCGCCTCCGAGGAAGAACACCTGTCCCATCTTCACGCCCTCTTCACACGCCTCAGCCAGCATGGGCTGATCGTCAACCCGGCGAAGTGCCGGTTCGGGCTGACGGCCATTGATTTCCTCGGGCACCGCATCACTGGGGACGGGGCGGTCCCCCTGCCCTCAAAGGTGGAAGCGGTGGCGGCCTTTCCACGCCCCCAAACAGCTCGTGCGCTCAGGGAGTTAATCGGGATGGTGACATTCTACCACCGCTTCATTCCCCGAGCCGCCTTTATCATCCGGCCACTGTACGAGGCGCTGAAAGGCAAGTCCCCCAACCAGGCGGTCGACTGGACAGCAGAGCGGGACCGTGCGTTCACCGAGACTAAAGCTGCGCTCTCCCAGGCTACCCTGCTAGCGCATCCTTCACCTACAGCGCCTTTTTCCATAACCACGGATGCATCGGACTATGCTGTTGGTGCGGTTCACGAGTAGTTGGGGGGGGGGGCTTGGCCGCCTTTGGCCTTTTTCAGTCGCCAGCTTACACCCCGAGAGCGCAAGTATAGTACTTTTGGCAGGGAACTCCTCGGTCTCTGGCTCGCCGTCCGGCATTTCCGGTTCCTGCTAGAGGGCCGCGAGTTTACTGCGTACGTGAACCACAAGCCCCTCACGTTTGCCATGTCCAAGACGGCCGAGCCATGGTCCGCTCGCCAGCAGCGACAACTCTCCTACATTTCAGAATTCACTACCGACATCCAGCACGTCGCTGGTAAGTCTAACCAGGTAGCTGACTGCCTTTCTAGGGCAGTGATTGGAGTGGTCCACCTAGGCCTGGACTATGCACAGATGGCCGCTGACCAGGCCACGGACCCGAGCATCCTCCGTCTCCGGACCTCCGACACGGGGCTCCGCCTGCAGGACGTTCCTTTCAGCGACACAGGTGTCACCCTTCTGTGTGACATCCAGGCGGTAAGCCATCCGTGCGCCTGACCTCTGCTAAGTTTGTGTGGGAGGGACTTAAGAGAGACGTGAAAGCGTGGGCCGACTCGTGTGTTGCCTGTCAGCGGGCTAAGATACACCGCCACATTAAGGCGCCCCTGGAACGCTTCGCAGTGCCGGAGAGACGATTTGACCATGTCCACGTCGACCTGGTTGGTCCCCTACCACCCTCCCATGGGTTCACCTACCTCTTCACTGTGGTGGACAGGACTACGCGCTGGCCTGAAGCTGTTCCCCTGGCATCCACGACGTCTGCTGATGTGGCCCGGGCTTTTATTGGGTCGTGGGTCTCACGTTTCGGTACGCCTTCCGACCTTTCATCTGACCGTGGGCCACAGTTTACCTCAGAGCTATGGAATGCTGTGGGTGAGGCTCTGGGCGTCAAGCTTCACCGCACTACCGCCTACCACCCTCAGGCGAACGGCCTATGTGAGCGCTTCCACCGGTCCATGAAGGCTGCGCTTCGGGCTACTCTCAAGGACTGCAACTGGGTCGACAAGCTCCCATGGGTCATGCTGGGCCTGCGGACCGCCCCGAAGGAAGACCTACAAGCCTCCTCTGCGGAGCTGGTGTACGGCACGCCGCTGCGAGTCCCAGGTGATTTCATGCCCAACGCAACGCGTCCCTGGTCAGCTGTGGACCAACGAGCCTCCTTGCTGGATGGGGTCAGAGCTTTCACACCTGTCCCTACCGCCCAACACGGCGCTCCGGTGTCCCAGGTGCCCCCAGGTCTGCAGTCAGCGGACTACGTGTTCATCCGTCACGACGCACACCGCCCCCCTCTGCAACCCCCTTATGACGGCCCCTTCCGCGTCCTGGAACGGGGAACTAAGCACCTAGTGGTGGATTTTGGGGGCACGGCCGAGCATGTTTCAGTGGACCGAGTTAAACCCGCATACCTGGACTTGACGCAGCCGTTGGAGTTAGCCCAACCTCCTCGTCGCGGTCGTCCCCCGGCTCTGCCTCCTCCCCCCGTGGAGGCCCGCGCTGCCTCTTCTGCTCCTCAGGCCGACCTCCACAGGCCCGTGTCAATGCCTCCCAGAGACACTCCGGCCCCTGTTACCCGGAGCCGCCGCGGACGGCCTGTCGTCCCCCTGCGCCTGCCTGACTTCGATTACTAGGGCGAATTCTGGGGAGGCTCATGTGGTGGACACGTATTGGGGACAGAATTCACCCCAGGAACTAAGGGTTAAGTCAGGGTTGCCCTGGCAGGTTAACGCAGGGTTAAGTTATGGTTGTTCAGCCAGTTTTCTGGTTATTCTTGCCGCCTCCGCTCAGTCGAGCTGTGGTTTTGTTGTCTCTCTGATTTACCGTTGATTAAAGAAAGTTGCCTACACGGCTAAAGTGTGAACCTACGGTTCTTCTCCGTTCCTTCGGCTCTGTTTTTTTTATGGTCACAACCATACAATATGTCTTTGGACAAAGTACTGATTGAGGGTCTCTGATAGTTTTGTCATGTCATCTTCTTCCTTACCGCTGTGCTGAGAGAGAGAGAGAGAGAGAGAGAGAGAGAGAGAAATGAACGTCATCGGTGTTCACAGTATCACACCAACTGTGAACACCGTAAATGTTGGTTTCATCGTTCAGCACTGGTCTTACCATTCACATTCCCTGCAGCATCGCTGGCGTAGTGGCCGAACCCCTCCCAGTTGTCCCCCTGCTCCCATTGGCTGAGTGCTCGGAGGATTAACCCTTTACTGGGTGACGCGTTCTAGACCAGTACGGTGATCTTCTCATCCACCAGCCCTCTTGATGGTTGGACGGACAGACGTGGATACGGTCTATGAGACATCCTGTCAAACATTTTCTGTTGTGTTCTCTTACCTGGCCAAGTTGGTGATGTGCGAGAAAACAGAAAGATAAGGAGAGCTCAAAACTACTCATATATATGATGGAAGAGGCAAAACGAGCCAAAGCGAGAGGTGCCAATGCAAACAGACGTAATTTTCGTTTAATGAGGCACTTAATTTAATGAAGGAGGTATGCCTTTGGGTAGGCAAACAGCCACAGGGTAAAAAGTGCCTGATTAAAAAAAAAATGAACAAACCAAAACTCTGTCAATTAACTAAACACAGAAAGCCTGTTGGCCTTTTTTTTCTTTTTCCTGCCAGCAGGCTTTGCAAGGCGTTCCGAAATCTATCCGTTGATAGATGGCCTACAGGATAAACACTCCTATTATGAAAACGTTTTTTTTTTTTGTGACCAAGACCTTATTGATTTTTATAGGCAAGCCATGATAAAATGAACAAAACACCGTTTGAAGAAGATTAAGTTGACAATGACCAACCTTAATACAATAAAAATAAGGATGATATACATATTGTACAAATATAGTTACATGCATACATGTATACATACATACATGCAGATAATATATATAGTACTATATACATATAATAGTTTATAAAATCACCTAAAACCTGAAGTTTAACCACTCAACTGTATTTTTCTTTCCTATTACACGCTAGCCCATTTTTTGCCTTTCTCCATTTACCTTTTGTCCTTTTTTTAATCTATACTTTTCTGTTCCCCTCCTTCTCCTCTGGCCAGCTTTTAGGGCAGGCACACGAGTACATTATACAGTCCTTTGTATACATACATGGGGGGCTGTGTGGTTCACAATTCAAACTCAGCTCTGGAAGCGTGAAGAAGAGCGCAGACACAACAGACTAATAGCAGATATAGTCCAGAACAACAAGGTTAAGGTATATAGTTCACATAGATTACCATTTAGTAGGATGCGCTCATGCGTGAGTGACCACAATTTGTGACGTATAGCCCATGGCGGCAGTTCTGCAGCACTGTAGGAAAAATATGATAAAGTACTTCAGCCTGGTGAATGGTTTTTACATTACATTACCAGTGATATAATTTGCATTAGAATGCACGAGGTTATTTCAATAAATCTAAAAACACTAATTAAAGCCAAAATCGAATTAGTTGTTGTTTTGTCTGTTGGCAAAGCGATGGTCTTCCTGTGTGAGTATGGTAGCTTTCATGTGTTACATTATAGTAATCCCTGAACAGTCTCGGGCAGACAGTTTATGATTGATGAGCGTGTTTGCACCTGGGTGTTGTGAGTTAAATGTCCCACTGCTATTGATGGGTTGCGAACACCAACGTGATTATTCTGGGGGGGTCATGACTCAAAAAGGTTGAGAACCACTGCCACAAGTGAATCCACACCTCATGCACAGTTGTATTTTATTGCCCTGTTATTTTTAGCCTGAATCCAAATTGCAGCACGATACATTACATTTGGTTAGAAGACACATTTATCGACTAGACTGTAACATTGGTCATGCAGAATGTTCAGTAAACTGGTCTATTGACAATACCAATATGACATTCACTGTTTGCATGTACTGTATATGTGAAGCAAATTTATGTGCATGCAAACATATACAAAAAGTATATCAATAAAATTGCCTTAGCTTCCTTAGTAAATGATCATATAATTAGGTGTGTGTGAGAAGTTACATTTTCATTTGTATATGTGAGCGGTTTCATTTCCAGCGGTGAGTGTGAGAGGTTACATTTCCAGTTGTGAGTTTGAGAGGTAACAGCTTCAATTGTGAATGTGAGTGGTGTTCATTGTGGTATATGAGAGGTTCTTACTCATGAGTATGAGAGGTTTTCAGTTGTCATTGTGTGAGGTTTCATTTTCACTATTATGTGAGAGGTGTTCAGTAGTGAATGAGTGGATTTCAGTAGTGTTTGTGAGAAGCAAAATGTTTTCAATGGTGTGTACAAGAGGTGAGTTTGAATTATGGCCTACATGGGCCCCCACACAGGTACGTTGCCTTGCAAAAGTATTCAACCCCCTTGACAGTCATCACTAATATCTGGATTATAAAAGATACTCACACATCTGTTCCTGAACAATATTATTTTTGCGAACCCATAAGCTCTAACAGCATGTTCCCAAAGCCAAGATAAGTTATGTTTTGCTGACTTTTTTAAAAATAAATTAAAAACTAAAATATAGTGCTTGGTTTCCTCCCACAGGCCAAAGACATACAGGTCAGGTGAATCAGCCTTACTAAAATTGTCCCTAGGTGTGAATGTGTGTGTGTGTGTGTTTGTGTGTGTGTGTGTGTGTGTGTGTGTGTGTGTGTGTGTGTGTGTGTGTGTGTGTGTGTGTGTGTGTGTGTGTGTGTGTGTGTGTGTGTGTGTGTTTGTCGGCCCTGTGATGGACTGGCGGCTTGTCCAGGGTGTCTCCCATGACTGCTGGGATAGAATCCAGCATTCCTGCGACCCTGAGTTAAGGATAAACGGTTTGGATAATGAATTAATGAATGACTATATGCTTGCATAAGTATTCAACCCACATATAAATACTTGTAGAGTACCCTTTTCCTGCAATAACAGACACGATTCGCTTGGGGTAAGTATGTACAAGCTTTGCACATTCTTCTGAAGTATTTTTTTTACCCATTCTTGGCAGAGTAGGTACAGGTCTTCCAGGTTGGTGGGATGGCGCCCCTGGACTACGATTTTCAGACTTTGCCACAGATTTTCAATGGGGTTGAGGTCTGGACTTTGACTTGGCCACTCCAAAACGTTCACCTTTTTGTTGCTGAGCCATGCCATTGTTGTTTTAGCCTTGTGCTTAGGCTCATTGACCTGGTAGAGGGTGAACCTCCTCCCAAGCTTCAGTTTTATGGCAGACTGCAACAGGTTTTCTTCCAATATTTCCCTCTATTTAGCTCCATCCATTCTTCCCTCAATTTGAACAAGGTTCCCAGTGCCTGCAGATGAAAAGCAACTCCACAGCATTATGCTGCCGCCATGCTTCACCGTAGGGAGGGTGTTTTTCAGGGCATGAGCAGTGTTAGGTTTGCGCCACACATAATGCTTTGAGTTTTGGCCTAAAAGCTCAACTTTCATCTCAATTGACCACAAAACCTTTACCCACATCCCAACTGGGTCTCTCTCATGCTTGGTAGCAAACTCCAAGCATGCTTTTATATGCAGAGTTTTGAGCAACGGCTTCTTTCTTGCCACCCTCCCAGACAGGCCAGATTTATGGAGAGCCCATGATATGGTTGACTCATGCACATTTACTCCAGTTTCAGCCACTGACCTCTGGAGCTCCTTCAAAGTGATTGCAGGATTATCTGTGGCTTTCCTCACCAGCCCACGTCTTGCTCAGACACTTAGCTTTGAGGGACGACCTGTCCTACAAAGTCAAGTCAGTTTTATTCGTATAGCCCAAAATCACAAATTTGCCTCAGTGGGCTTTACAGCAACACAAAATCCTGTCCTTAGACCCTCGCATCAGATAAGGAACAACTCCCTAAAAAAAAACTAAAAAGAAACCCTTTAACAGGGAGAAAAAAAATCGGAAGAAGCCTCAGGGAGAGATACAGAGGAGGAATCTCTCTCCCAAGATGGACAATGTGCATTGGATGGGTTTACACAATTTATAGAATATAACATTGAAAGAGGAAAACAGAATTATAATGGAATTATAAAATATATGAAGAATATGATGAGGATGCCAAGCAGTGTCCAGACACCACCAGAACAGCCTTGAACCTGAGTCACAGCACCACCATCACCATGTAACAAAAAGAAAAATAGTCACACATCTTACAAGATGTCTGGATGGTGTGATACAGCTTCCACCTTCTGACAATGGATACAACAGTGATCCGTGGTGTAGTAACTTGAACGACATGTATACTTTATAATAAGAAAGCTTTACTTGACTGAATGGGACCGATGCATAGCCGAATTGCAGTGCACTAACCGTCCGCAAGCACTGACATGGCACACACACAATAGACTGATGGACAGAACACATTTACTTCCTGTGTGATGTCCTAAAGGGTCCAGGGACCCCATAAAAGAACAATAATAAAACTAGTCCTGTTTAACTCATTATAACACTTACAACGCATGGGACATCCAAACACTTGGATATTGTTTTGTATCCATTTCCCGCCTTCTGCATTTTAATCACTTTGTCTCTTACTTCAGTATTATGCTCCTTTGTCTTCCTTTTCTGATGGAGTTCATGCCCACTTTTCACAGAGTGCATTTTATACACACTAATTGTGTCCAATTGTGTTTACCTGTGTTTGTTTTAGGAATTATTTGTCATTTGTGTAAACCTGGAGCTTACAGAGCACAAGAGGTTGAATACTTACGCAAGCATTATATTTTAGTTTTTAATTTATTAATAAAAAGTCAGTAAAACATAACTTGTTTTGGCTTTGGGAAGATGCTGTTAGAGCTCATGGGTTCACAAAAACAATATTGTTCAGGAACAGATGTATGAGTATCTTTTATAATCCAGAAATTAGTGATGGCTGTCAAGGGGGTTGAATACTTTTGCAAGGCACTGTATATTTGATTTTTTTTTATTATTTAGATTTGGCTGGTCAAACTCCCATGCCCCCCTCAGCACTTCTGCAAGGGTAAAGAGTTGGTCCATTGTTCCACGGTCAGGACAGAATCCGCATTGTTCCTCCTGGATCTGGGGTTCGACAATTGGTCGGAGCCTCCTTTCAAGCACCCTAGAGTAGGCTTTCCCAGGGAGGCTGAGCAATGTGATGCCTCGATAATTGGAGCACACCCTCCAGTCCCCCTTTCTGAATATGGGAACCACCACCTAGTCTACATGTGTTTTGACCAGCCAGTCTACATGTGTTTTGTGGACTTGGACAAGGCTGATGACCGTGTACCCCGGGGCACTCTGTGGGGGGTACTGCGGGAGTATGGGGTACTGGGGCAATTTCTACAAGCCATTTGGTCCTTGTATAACCAAAGTGAGAGATGTGTCCGCATTCTTGGCACAAAGTCAAACACGTTTTCGGTGGGTGTCGGACTCCACCAAGGTTGTCCCTTGTGTCCGATTCTGTTTGTGATATTCATGGACAGGATCTCAAGGTGCAGCCAAGGTGAGGAGTGTGTCCATTTTGGGAACCTTAGAATTGCATCTCTGCTCTTCGCAGATGATGTGGTTTTGTTGGCTTCATCAGAACGCGACCTCCAGTTTGTACTGGGATGGTTTGCAGCTGGGTGTGAAATGGCTGGGATGAGAGACAGCACCTCCAAGTCTGAGGCCATGGTTCTCTACTGGAAAATCGTGGATTGCTCCCTCCGGGTTGGGGATGAGTTGTTGCCTCAACTGAAGGAGTTCAAGTATCTCGGGGTCTTGTTCATGAGTGAGGGTAGGATGGAGCGGGAGATTGAAAGGCGGATTGGTTCAGCATCAGCAGTAATGCGAATGTTGTACCGGACTGTTGTGGCGAAGAAGGAGCTGAGCCGGAAGGCAAAGCTCTCAATTTACCAGTCAATCTTCGTTCCAATCCTCAGCTATGGTCATTTGCTTTGGGTAGTGACTGAAAGGGTGAGATCACGGATACAAGCGGCTGAAATGAGTTTGCTCCATAGAGTGTCTGGGCTCAGCCTTAGAGATAGAGTGAGGAGCTTGGACATCCAGAGGGAGCTTGGAGTAGAGCTGCTGCTCCTTCGCATCGAAAGGAGCCAGTTGAGATGGTTTGGGCATCTGATTAAGATCCTCCTGGGCGCCTTCCTTTGGAGGTTTACCAGGCACGGCCAACTGGGAGGAGACCCTGGGGTAGACCCAGAACTCGCTGTAGGGACCACATGTCCAATCTGGCCTGGGAATGCCTTGGGATCCCCCAGGAGGAGTTAGAGGGCATTGCTGGTGAGGGGGGCATCTGGAGTGCCCTACTTAGCTCGCTGCCACTGCGACCCGACCCCGGAAAAGTGGCTGAAGATGAGATGATTTAGATCCACTATTACTACTACTACTACTACTACTACAACAACTACTACTACTACTACTACTTTCAACTGCTCCCGTTAGGGGTCGCCACAGCGGCTCATCCATTTCCATTTCTTCCTGTCCTCTGCATCTTCCTCTGTCACACCAGCCACCTGCATGTCCTCCCTCACCACCTCCATAAACCTCCTCTTTGGCCTTCTTCTTTTCCTCTTCCCTGGCAGCTCCATATTCAGCATCCTTCTCCCAATATACCCAGCATCTCTCCTCCACACATGTCCAAACCATCTCAATCTTACTTCTCACGTTGTCTCCAAACTGTCCAACCTGAGCTGTCCCTCTAATTCCGAATCATGTCCTTCTTCATCACTCCCAATGAAAATCTTAGCATCTTCAACTCTGCCACCTCCAGCTTCACCTCCTGTCTTTTCGTCAGTACCACTGTCTCCAAACCATATAACATAGCTGGTCTCACAACCATCTTGTAAACCATCCCTTTAACTATTGCTGGTACCCTGCTGTCGCAAATCACTCCTGACACTCTTCTCCACCCACTCCACCCTGCCAGTACTCTCTTCTTCACCTCTCTTCTGCACTCCCCATTACTTTGGACAGTTGACCCCAAGTATTTAAACTCATACGCCTTCATCACCTCTACTCCTTGCATCCTGACCATTCCACTGTCCTCCCTCTCACTCATGCATAGGTAGTCCATCTAGCTCCTACTGACTTTCATTCCTCTTCTCTCCAGTGCATACCTCCACCTCTCCAGGCTCTCCTCAACCTGCACCCTACTCTCGCTACAGATCACAATGTCATCCGCAAACATCATAGTCCACGGAGACTCCTGTCTGATCTCGTCCATCAACCTGTCCATCATCATTGCAAACAAGAAAGGGCTCAGAGCCAATCCTTGATGTAATCCCACCTCCACATTGAAACCATCTGTCATTCCAACCGCACATCTCACCATTGTCAAACTTCCCTCATACATATCCTGCACCACTCTTACATACTTCTCTGCAACTCCCGACTTCCTCATGCAATACCATACCTCCTCTCTCAGCACCCTGTCATATGTTTTCTCTAAATCTACAAAGACACAATGTAACTCCTTCTGGCCTACTCTATACTTTTCAATCAACATTCTCAAAGCAAACATCTCATCTGTAGTGCTCTTTCATGGTATGAAACCATACTGCTGCTCGCTAATCGTCACCTCTCCTCTTAACCTAGCTTCTATTAGTCTTTCCCATATCTTCATGCTGTGGCTGATCAGCTTTATACCTCTGTAGTTGCTACAGTTCTGCACATCACCCTTTGTTCTTGAAAATCGGTACCAGTATGCTTCTTCTCCACTCCTCAGGCATCTTCTCACTGTCCAAGATTGTGTTAAACAATCTATTTAAAAACTCCACTGCCATCTCTCCTAAACATCTCCATGCCTCCACAGGTATGTCATCAGGACCAACTGCCTTTCCACTCTTCATCCTCTTCATGGCTGCCCTCACTTCCTCCTTACTAATCCACTGCACTTCCTGGTTCACTATCCTCACATCATCCAGCCATCTCTCTCCCCCATTTTCTTCATTCATCAGCCCCTCAAAGTACTCCTTCCACCTTCTCAGCACACTCTCCTCACTTGTCGGCACATTTCCATCTCTATCCTTGATTGCCCTAACTTGCTGCACATCCTTCCCATCTCGGTCCCTCTGTTTAACCAATCGGTACAAGTCCTTTTCTCCTCCTTTAGTGTCTAACCTCTCATATAACTCACCATATGCCTTTCTCTTTGCCACCTCTCTCTTCGCTTTACGCTGTCTCCTTGTACTCCTGTCTACTTTCTTTCTGACTATTCTACTTCTTCTTTGCCAACCTCTTCCTCTGTATAATTTGCTGTACTTCCTCATTCCACCACCAGGTTTCATTGTCTTCCTTCCTCAGTCTTGATGACACACCAAGTACCTTCCTAGCTGTCTCCCTCACTATTTCTGCAGTGGTTACCCAGCCATTCAGCAACTCTTCACTACCACCCAGTGCCTGTCTTAACTCCTCCCTGAACTCCACACAACAGTCTTCCTTCTTCAACTTCCATCATTTGATCTTTGGCTCTGCCCTCACTCAATTCTTCTTCTTGCTCTCCAAAGTCATCCTACAGACCACCATCCGATGCTGCCTAGCTACGTTCTCCCCTGTCACCACCTTGCAATCTCCAATCCCTTTCAAATCGCTCCTTCTACATAAGAGACAGACTAATCTGCCGACCAATTTGTGTGTCCCGCCATCTAGCGACGCCGCCATTACTGCGGTGGCAAGTAGCAGTGTTTGCTACTGCCTGCTAAGTGACAGCAGCATGGGTAGTTGGATTGACGACGTTAAATAGTGGCCCCCAGTTACTGATGAAGGTACCTTATGGATGGCGATCTTAACGTTATTCAACATATTAGTTAGACATCGGTTACGTCAATAGCCAGACAGTGTAACGCCAGGCGTTTGGACCAAATCACAGAGACGAGGCAGAGGCAGTTGGTAAGAACTAAGTCGCTTTACTGAACTTAGACAAACGCACAGTAAAAAAAAAAAAAATCTAAACAGGGCAGGCAAAAATACAAACAAATATAAACATAAAATACTAAACACAGGAAACACTCTCTCACACACACAGGAGTCAGACGAGGGTTCAGGAGACACAGGTTTCCGCAGACCGACGCTAAGCTTCTCCAAGACTCGACAACGAATGTCTGCAAAGTACTCGGTCAAGTAGTCCCCAGCACAGGTGCACCTAATCATAGGCCAATCAAGGGCAGGTGCCACTCATACTGGCTGACTGCAGGCCGATAGGGAGACGCATCACCTGTTGGCTGCTGATCCCCTGGCCAGTGATCGTGTCAGATAGAGAGAAAAAAAATGACCACTTAACCATCCGCCGCATTTCGAAGGATGAAGTAACTAACATTTGTGTCGCTAGCTAATATGCTAACGTGACTGTACTAGATAGCTAGTAAACATTCAAGGGTTGCAT
Source organism: Lampris incognitus (assembly GCF_029633865.1). Classification (NCBI taxonomy): domain Eukaryota; kingdom Metazoa; phylum Chordata; class Actinopteri; order Lampriformes; family Lampridae; genus Lampris; species Lampris incognitus. The sequence goes on along the minus strand of NC_079216.1, from coordinate 36,549,568 downwards.
TTAATCACAGATCAGTTATATTAGTAAAACAGGTTTTAACGATACGAATGTGTTTTTTGTAGGTATTCAAGATTATTTCATTAATCGACTGGCTTGTGATGAGCAACAAAATGCCAACTACAGGTCTATAATAGAGGGTCAAAATTAGCTGAGCTCCAGATGGGTTGGCCAAATATTGCACACTCTGCCAGATAATGAACACATAATTCTAAAAGGACCTGTCCGATACTCACAGTCCATTAGCAACCATCATAATGTTGAATTAACTCTGCAGAGAAAGGGTGGCAAAGTTGTAGGTGTGAACTGTGACTGTATAGCCAACAGAGGGAAGTGCTGCAGTCATACAACAAGACTACTTTACAAGGTCAAAGATGTGACCCAAGGCTTCACAGGCACAGCCTGCACTTACAAAGTGTGTGCCTGGAATCAATCCACCTGGAAAATATATGGTGCCAGACACAGTTGAGAACATTCAAGGGCCAGATCATGGACATAGGAAAACTATGAAAGTTACAGGTATAGCATTTGAGACAGATGCAGATGTTATGCAACACTTTTCATCCCCTGAGATGGCTGACTTAGCTATGATACCTGGAACCATTTTACATCATGAAAAATTGTTCCATTTTTCATGATGTAAAACCGCAGCCCATTAACGTTAGTTAGCTTAACATAATGTAGCAAATTTGGGGGGCAACTGCCCCAGCCGGGACGCGAACCCGTATCTCCTGCATCGCGGGAGACATCGCTAACTGCTCGACTAAAGGGTCCGACCCATTAGCTAAGGGCTAACGTGTCTACTTATCCATGCACGTTACAATAAGCTAAGCAGTGTTAGCTTAAAGACATGTTTCACTATGTTAGGCTAGGCAGCTGCATGCTAACGTTAGTCATTGTGAGATGAATATAGATTGTCGACTGTTAACCAAAACCTACCATGCTGTTTTTATTGGGAACAAAGTCCTTTCTGTTGGTATTCTTAATCCACTTCTGAAAAATATCTTGGTCCTCTGCACGGCCAAGGAATCTATGTAAACTGTATGGTCTCAGACAGGGGCAATCTTCATGAAGTAAAGGCTTGTGTATTTCACATTCAGTCTTTTTCCAAACTTGAAGTTTGCCACTACTTTTGGAGCAGCCGAGAACTGCACAGTTTCTTCCCGACTTCCTAGACATCGTTGTCAAATGTAACGTTGAATAATGTTAAAAAGATAAAAGTAGAAAATTGTACACTTCTTAGCACAGCTTGCATTCAAACATGCGCGTATTGTAGGGAAGTGCCACCGCAGTAATGGCGACTTGTTAACTTCCGGTACTTCGCCGGATTAGTCAACAGTCCACCTGTGTGCACTTTCCTCCACTCTTGTACGTCACCTTGTGTTCCTCCCTCTTCTTGAAATATGTATTCACCACAGCCATTTCCATCCTTTTCACAAAATCCACCACCATCTGTCCTTCCACATTTCTCTCCTTGACACCATACCTATCCATCCCTCCTCATCATATATGTTCCCTTCACCAACATGCCCATTGAAATCCGCTCCAATCACCACTCTCTCCTCCTTGGGTACACTCTCCATCACTTCATTTAACTCACTCCAGAATTCTTCTTTCTCTTCCATCTCACACCCAACTTGCGGGGCATATGCGCTGATAGCATTCATCAATACACCTTCGATATCCAGCTTCATACTCATTACTCTGTCTGACACTCTCTTCACCTCCAGCACACTCTTGACATACTCTTCCTTCAGAAATACCCCTACCCCATTTCTCCTCACATTCGCACCACGGTAGAAGAGTTTGAACCCACCTCTGATGCTCCTGGCCTTACTCCCCTTCCACCTGGTCTCTTGCACACACAGTATACCTACCTGTCTTCTCTCCGTCATATCAGCCAGCTCTCTCCCTTTACTAGTCATAGTGCCAACATTCGAAGTTCTTACTCTCACCTCCACACTCCTACCCTTCCTCCTCTCTCACTGCCTCTGGACATGCCTTCTCCCTCTCTTTCTTCACCGAACAGTAGCATAGTTTCCACTGGCACCCTGCTGGCCAACAGTACCGGTGGCGGTCATTGGTAACCTGGGCCTCGACCGATCCGGAATGGAAATCTTATATTTGATCGGCATATTTAATTTGGCAAAGATTTTATGCTGGATGCCCTTCCTGATGCAACCCTCCCCATTTATCCGGGGTTGGGACCGGCACTAAGATTTTTTTGATTTAGATATACCATATTAATCCTCGTGGGGAAATTCTTCTCTGCATTTAACCCATCCTGGCTGTGTAGCTAGGAGCAGCACCTAGGGACCAACTGCAGTTCTTTTGCCATTGCCTTGGTCAGGGACACAGACAGGAGTATTAACCCTAACATGCATGTTTCTTTTGATGGTGGGGGAAACGAGAGCACCCGCAGAAAACCCACCGCAGACATGGTGAGAACATGCAAACTCCACATAGAGGACGACCTGGGATGACCCCCAAAGTTGGACAACTCCGGTGTTTGAACCCAGGACCTTCTTGCTGTGAGACGACAGCGCTAACCACTGGGCCACCGTGCTGCCCAATTATTTCATATACACCGGCATTGTCATTGACAACAACAATTCACAACACTACTATATTTTCAATTCACAGTACTTAAAAGTCTGTGGTGTCAAAATTCAATTTCACCTTTTCAATTCCATCATCCAAACTTCCTGTCACAGTTCTGTTAACACCATTCATTGTGCAAGAGCCACTGGCTTAGATAAAGAGTATATGGAGCCTTCCACCTCGCAACCAACATTTTCTTAGCTGCTGTCACACCTGCCAAGAACACTGTTTTCTACTTAATTGTTAATTGCAAATTTTAGTCATCACTGAGCAATACAATGTTTGAGATGCAGGGTTACCTGAGCTCTAATTATCTGTGATAAAGAGAGTGCAATTTTACTCCAAAATATCTTCATGTATTGACGTCCCCACATCATGTGCATTTATGTTCCCAAAGCCTTAATATCACATAATGTAAAATGAGATTGTGTCAGCTGGAGTTGACATCCCTATAGGAGTAAGATAAATTCAAGCAATACAAGTAAAAGCGTGTAAGATGATGGTTGATGAGAAACACACTTTTTTGCCAGTTCATGTTATGTTGGAAATCCTTCATGTTCACATTCCAAACCACAAATATCCCCATTGGAGCTGCGACTGCTTCTCATATGGTTTTATAGAGTTGACAACGGACCATTAAAAAAAGATTTTTTTCTTTTAAAGATAAACGAAAGGATAACTGATCAGTGTTCGACCCCATGGGACCCATACGTTTTCATGGCTGTTCTAAGTTGTAAATAAGAATAAAAGGTCATATTTGGTAAATTATAGGAATTCTTGAGAGCTTAAAAAAACCCCACTCAAGACTTCAACATGGCCAATTTGAAGTGAGGGACTATATTCCCCCACAGGGGACTTTAAACGTCTAATTTGCCTGGATTAATAAAACTTGACTTTTCAATTGTCTGTCCTCTTCTTTTCTTTATTTTTTCATCCTCCCTTGCTCCCAGCCCCGTTTCATCTAATTTTTGATGTCTTCTATGCAAGAAGCTTGCATGTTTTATCATTCCTATCTCATCCTGTTGGTGGCTTTTTGTGAGCTTAATTGGGTGTTAATTATCTCCTCTGGCATTTTCCTCAAATATCAGTCATCACTTTCTGTTTCTTCAGATGTTTTCTTAACTCTGAACACTATCAGGTTCATGCTGTTTCACTCATGTACTCATATATACATAGCAACTCCCTAACTTAAATATGAAACAAAGTAGACAAAACTCATCTGGCATAACTAGCCTGCTCCCCCCCCCCAAAAAAAAAGTCTATCACTGCTATCTAGTGGTGACCAGAGGAATCAGCAGGTATACTGAGATGAGAGATGACCCTTACACTGTTGAGAACAGTGAAGATTCAAGTTTTGAACAGCATACCTTGGAAGGAACCAGCAATGTCATGTGCAAATCATTAACTCTTCACAAAACACAGGGAGAAGAAGATATAGGGGTTGACATTCACTGGAGCTCAGGCACAGCAACATTGAGAAATGTTGAAGAAGTCCAAACCACATGAAGTCTACTTAGCTGCCATCCAGGAGGTAATTTTGCCATTTCATTTCAGCCATCCATCCGTTCACTATCTGAACCGCTTATTCTGCTCTCAGGGTTGTGGGGATGCTGGAGCCTATCCCAGCAGTCATTGGGCGGCTGGCAGGGAGACACCCTGGGCAGGCCGCCAGGCCATCACAGGGCCATTTGCTTATTTATATGTGTGTATTTGTGAGGTGTGCCCAATAGTCACGTGCTTGTGTATCATCGGTGTCACCATTTGTTGATTTTCATTTATCATAAAGGTGAACCTTTACTCTGCTGTGTCCCATACAACATTCAGATGATATTCAAACTATCAAGAGAATGAATAGGGGCATCAACAGTACATTGAAATTGAACAAATACACATGTAAGTTTAGTCAAGCTTTACTATTTTCTTCCCCTCATAACCTCAGTTCTTTGTCTTTCATCAGCTGCCAAAGTGCTGCAGAGAGGGGAGGAATAGCTCAACACCTGGACTTGCTGGTGGTGCTATGCAGGGCTGCTCGAGTCCAAACAGGAAGGAAAGACTTCACTGACTGCTCTCTAACTACAACTACTACTACTACTTTCGGCTGCTCCTGTTAGGGGGCGCCACAGTGGATCATCCATTTCCATTTCTTCCTGTCTTCTGCATCTTCCTCTGTCACACCAGCCCCCTGCATGTCCTCTCTCACCACATCCATAAACCTCCTCTTTGGCCTTCCTCTTTTCCTCTTCCCTGGCAGCCTCATATTCAGCATAACAAATTCGTGGCTAAACATTGTAGCCAATACCGGGGGAAAGTATTGACTGCTCTCTAACTGCTGCCGGAAAAAAATCTATCAGGATTCTGCTTTGTCATGAAAAAAACACCGTGCTTTACCTCCGCAATAAATGCACTCATCTTTTTACTTTACTTTTCGTTTCCAGTATATTCCATTGTTATGAATATGCTTCATGACTTAAGCACTAAGGCTTTGAGACCAAAAAGTGGAGCGTGATAAACATCAACTTGTCAATGTTTTTATCTATCACAAATGACGTACCACGCTCGAAATTACATTTTTCCTGGCCACTGGGGAGTTAAGAAAAAAATAGGTGATCTGTTTTTTTTCCCAAGAATGGAATTCAAAATAACAGTTGTTGTCAGAGTGGGCCCAATGGAAAAAGGGTGTCTCAGTGTTACTATAAGCAAGTTACCACAAGTTTTCTGGAGTAGGAGTCACTTTGGCACATACAATATCAGTGACCTCACAGATCTTGTTGTATGATTCAGAACAGGTTGTGTGTACACTGTTGGAGGGGCTTATTGACTTTAATGACGGTCTGGAGAAACCCACCAACAATGTGTTTACAGCACAACCCCAAATGAACTAGCACAAAACTGTGAAACAGGCCTGTTGTTAAAGGTATTTGGAGAATGCTCTGATCCGGGGATTACATACTACATCAGAGAATGGTCATGGTATGTACTTGTAAAGACTGTAAAACAAATGAAGGGACTGGTTCGAAAACTAGACCCAGCATTTGAAAAGTGATGCAAATACGATAACAAAAGTTTTGACTGCGTATACTGAAACAAAATGTGATAATTTTATGTGATAGATGATATCTTAGATCATATTCTGGGTGATGGCTTTGATTTAGTGCCCCAGCAAATCATGGTTATAAACTCAAAACATTAAATCTGACTTGGAAAAAGGTGGAAAATGAAAGCACTACGTCGTGTATTAGGCTAATTAAGTGAGGTTACTGCTAGACAAAGCATTTTATGTCATCTTTTTCAAGAACGACTTGCCATCATTATTATTATACTTGTGGTCTGTGCTTCAGTAAAGCACTTAGCAAAGCGCTGTCAGTGAGTTTCGAAACGGAGAAAACAAATCTTATATATTCACTTAGAGAGCATTCGTTGGTTTAAAACGTCAAAAAAATAAACCAAAGAATGAATTGTTAAGTGTTTTTTGTTGTTGTTGTGGAACTCCTGTTCCCAAAACGGCTCATTCTGCCATTCACGGGTCTCCCTATTTACTGTCGGCGGTTAAAAAAAAACCAAAACGCCAAACGCCGGCGGAGCCGTCGCGCCACTCTCGCTATTGAAGACAATCGCCCTCCCCTTTAAGGGTTCCTGTGCCCTAGCGGTAATCATTGTGCTCCCCGGAGAGAGGGAATGAAATAAAAAGAGGGACCTCAGACCGGATCATGGCGGCGCCGCTCGGGCGGGACACCTTACCTGAACACTGGTCCTACGGCGTCTGCAAGGACGGCAGGGTCTTCTTCGTTAAGTGAGTCGGACAATTTGAACGCGTTGCCGAGGCTAATAACGAACGCGTCGGGCTTTCTGCGGAAGGGTTTAGCGTGAGTTGGCACGTATTGCGCTTCCTCTCGGTGTAACAGGTGTCTTTTCTTTCTCTCTCCCGCAGCGATGACATGCGTACCACTACTTGGCTCCATCCCCGGTCGGGCAAGCCTGTCAACTCCGGACACATGATCCGCTCAGGTGAGGCTTTCCATTTGTTTTCCAAACGTGCTTATTCCAAACAGCGCCAGATAATTACTATCGACTCTTCTGCGGAGGTGCCTTTACATTTATTATTATCATCATTATTATTATTTGCACACTGTTGACAGAAGTAGGCCCCGAGTGGTTGAAAGGAAAACTTTAAGGTGACACGCGCCTGTCTTCACGGTACATTTTTTGTAGACTTACCGCGGGGATGGGAAGAAGGTTTCACGGACGACGGGGCCAGTTACTTCATAAAGTAAGTGGCCCTTTTTAACTGGCCCTTTTGCTAACACACCGTCACTCGTGATTGACGTTTGTTGCAAGGAGTGCTTGTTACATGCAACCTACGCATTACTTGTTGTTAGCACGAAGCTAAATATGGCTCCGGCCACTAATTCCTCACCATACGTGTGTGTCGGGGGGGGGGGGGGGGGATTGATAAGGTGTGTGTCGCCAACCCGGGGACGCCTTGGCGATCCCATTGGTCTCCACTATTGTTCTCAGCAGTAATATGCGAGCTGTAAACCACCTGTTGGACAGATGGAGAACTGAATGTAGTTTGACTGGCTGCAGCAGCACACTATTCAAGTTATTTTATAAGTGACCTTGCTTGGACAGGGATACATTGGAGAGGAATAATCAATAATTCACTACCCTCTACAAACATTTACCCAGTTATCTAAACACAGAGATAGATGGCATTAGATACATTTATGTGTGTGCTTGCTACAGTTAATGCGATAAGACTAGACAGTCCAATATAATTTAAAGTACAATACTGGCATAGTTTGCAAACGTTTCCTTAATTGTGAACATGGAAAAGACTAGAGGGCTTTTAAAAAATTTGAACTAGCTGCTTTTTAGTGAAGAAACACACCCAAAACTGAAATATCATTCTGTATACTAGGTGAGGGCAAGTATACATGGGCTAAAAAGTTAGTCTCTACCAGCTAACTAGTTTGCTACCAAAATGATAGGAGACCAACACGTTTTCATCTTTGCAGCTGAAATCAAATTCAGAGTAATGATGCCTAGAAAAATGTCTTTTGTCCGTCGCCAGATATGATGATACAATCCTCATTGCAAAAGCCACAGATTAGCGGCTTTACTGTAAATGACTTGCAGCTGTTTCACTTAGCCTTATATATTTTTTTTGCATTGGTTTTCAAGTTTGTTAGCTCCACAGTCCACTCTGTTAGGTAATCGGCTATCATATTGTGATCCTGTTCTGTTTCTACAACCACTCTCAGCTTTACTGTTATGACTTGTCCTTGTTTAACTATTGCTGTGATAGATAGGGCTTTGGGGATAACAGCCAGTCACTAGATAACAGATAACAGGACAAGACTCTGAGGCGCTCTGACGGGCAAATTATCTAGATATATTTAGCCTAATGTTAATTACTTTGTTGCATATGTTTTGCTCTCATTTGCTTTCAGTTAAAGTTGGATCACAAACCAGTTAGGGTTGAAAGTGTTTCGAATAAGACTTGTTGTAAAATTCCACTTTTAATTGTGGAAAGTATAGGACATCATTTTAGACACCTAAGCTTGAGGTGATGTCTTGTTTTGATAAATTTCTGTGTGCGTGTGTGTGTGTGTGTGCTTAATTAAGTCTGCACTATCCTCAAAATGACCATGAATGCTGAAACTAATCTACTATGGGTTTTTCAAGACATTAAGCTTGTTTTTTGCTTGTCCACATATATGTCAGACGTGCCTACAGCATGTTTTTGTTTGACTGGATATCAAGGTGCCATGTGTGCAAATTTGGAGACATGCCATAAATCAAACAGAGAGATACTTGGTTTGCATACACACTATGTAATTGTCCATGTATCTTACAGTGGCAAGTTAGGATAATATGTTGTTGAGCCATAGAGAGAGTATTAATACAATGTCTTTGTATAGTCTGTCATACATGAATGTGCAGGACTTAAGGCTGTATATTATGTTGGTCCAGACAAACCGCCACCCAGCTGAGATATAAACCTTGCATATGCTGATTTGCATACTAATTCAAGATTAGTTTTGCATAAGACTTGAGTGTCTTGATATTGATCTGAATTTAAAATCATCTTTGGTGTTGTGTTTTTAGACTTATTCTACTGACTAGAGGGAGAGAGCTAGAAATACTTCTCTCATCACCTACTGCTTTGCTGTCCACCAACATTAGCTTAGACAAACTGATTACTTTCACAGTCCCTATAGGGCACAGGCAGGGCTTTTTGTATCATTTCCTCTACAATCCTTTTTATAAACAGTATTTCTAGTACAAAAATACCAAGGTAACAACCCCCTTCAGAATTCAATATCCTCTTCTAGAGGAAAAGTAGACTTGTTTTGTTGAAAGGCCAGGTCTGTAACGTTTCCTCCAGGGTGTCTGCTTTGAGACCACTTCTAAATGGGGAAAAAAAGAGAAAATCCAACAAAAAGAACAACAGGTCCCTCCGTGTTGGAATGTACTTTTCAGATTCCAGAGATTTCATAGGTCTCAGTTACTCAGGGGTTTTGCCATGAAAACAAGTCTAATTTTTTAAACCAGGCAGGCCCTTTCAATGGTGCTGTATTTCAAAGTGTGTGGGAGTTGCTATTAACTCGATCCAAGGCTTTTATCTTCTTTTTTTTAAGCAGTAGAAAGAGAGATCTCCCATGGTTCTGTATCAAAACAGAGTTTGCGGACTGAAGTTAGGGTCCTCTCAGGACAATTTCTTTTGCTTTTTGTGCCACAGTCTGGTCTGGGTGACTCATTCACAGACCAAGGAGTCATTGCAGGGTGCAGGTCTGTTTATCAGTGTGATGGGTATGATGGTGTGCTGGCCACTTGATGGAGCACCACCGTAACATCACTATGGATTCTTACACAGGCCGTGTAGCTGGCAAGCATCATTCAATAAACCCACACAGAAATTTTAGTGAGAAAGAACTACCAAAAAAAATTGGCTGTACCAGACATTTCACAAACAGTCAATGTCTTTTTCGGGGCAGTGGGAAACATGGTGAATTAATGATGAATTCACGTCATAATGCCATGAACGGCATTTCTCAACCTTGTCAGAGCTGCAGCATGCTTTTTGGAGGACTCACAATCTTCTTCTTATGATTTGAAGATGTCTCACAGGCACTCCGCTTCTCTATTAAACATGTTGAGCACCTGACTCCCATAGGTGCCGATGAGCTCATCGTGGATATAGCAGCAGCGTTGGCGGCCAGCTTGTGTATCTGCCCCTCGGCTGTTTGAGCAGTACGACGTCCATATCCCTCCCTGCTGTTTCTGCTCCGCTGTTTCTTGCCCGGGCTTGTGGCAATAATCCTGCTATGGTCGGCTCATGATGATGATGATGTGTGTGTGTGTGTGTGTGTGTGTGTGTGTGTGTGTGTGTGTGTGTGTATTGGGGGGGGGGGGGGGTCAGAGGTACTTAAGTGCAAAGTCGGTTTGTTTGAGTACCTCCACCCCCTCTACTCTTCAGGCAGAACTCAATTACACATAACCTCTCCCTCAGAGGACACATATTAGTCATCACCTCTGAGGTGCTTGTTTGACTAAGAATATTCTTCCTCTTTCCCTCTTCCTGCCTCTCTTTGACACACACACACACACACACACACACACACACACTGGGCTTTTCTTCTTCTTCTTTTCCTGTTTGTCTCTAAGGGGACTACAGATGGGTCCTCTGCTCTCTCTTTCCCCCAACCCCCAGCAGGAGGCCGGATCAGGTCTAAGTCGGAAGGTAAAACTCTCCTGCTGGAGAGGGAGAGAGGGAGGTGGGGGGGGGGGGACGTCTGGAGGGATTGTTGGTAACAGAAGTAGACAGGGGGTCCGATGGGGTGGACATCCTGATTAAAATGGTTCTGTTATGGCATTACAGGGTTTTACTCCTGGGTCACTTTGATCCACTCAGCTTTGACAAAATGACATTAATATGTTACTTACAATACACTGAATGACACATTGACATGGGGTTGTGGGCCTCACTTTACTGCGCGGTGATTTTAGTGATTCTGAAACATGAATGGCAGTGTAAGCACAATGATGGTATCATGAAACTGTGACAAAGAGGCTTATCTCAAAGCAGCTTACAATTATGTCAGGAGTAGTAAGTTTCCGTTGGTTGTGTCACATAAGGGCAGATCATGTGACATGTAACTGGCTCTCATTTATGTCTACCTTATTTTTAAATTTTTTTTAAAATTTTAGATTTTTCTCCCCAATTGTTACCCATCCAGTTACCCCACTCTTCCGAGTCGTCATGGTCACTGCTCCACCCCCTCTGCCGTTCCGGGGAGGGCTGCACATGCCTCCTCCGATACATGTGGGATCTCCAGCCACTTCTTTTCACTTGACAGTGAGGAGTTTCGCCAGGGGGACATAGCGCTTGGGAGGAACACGCTATTCCCCCTAGTCTCCCCCCAAACAGGTGCCCCGGCCGACCACAGGAGGCGCTAGTGCAGAGACCAGGACACATACCCACATCCGGCTTCCCACCCACAGACACGGCCAATTGTGTCTGTAGGGATGCCCGACCAAGCTGGAGGTAACGCAGGGATTCGAACCGGAGATCCCCGTCTTTTTCGGCAATGGAGTAGACTACTACACTATCCATATGCCCCCGGCTAAGTCACTTCTGGTGTAGACCAGGGTCCTCATTGAAGGCTTAGTACTATACAAAAAAAAAAAAAAAAATCAAGTCAGTTTTATTTGTTTAGCCCAATATTACAAATTTGCCTCAAGGGGCTTTACAACATCCGGTCCTTAGACCCTCACGTTGCATAAGGGACAACTCCCTAAAAAAACCTTTAATGGAGAAAAAAATAGGGAGAGCAAACAGAGAAGGGATCTCTCTCCCAAGACGGCCAACGTGTAATGGATGTTGTGTTTACACAATTTACATGATACAACATTGAAAGACTGAACAGAAGATTGAACAGAATACAACACTGAATTGATTATTTATGAAGAATATGATGAGCAGGGTACTAAGCAGTATCCAGACACCACCGAAACAGCCCAGAACCCAAGCCATGCGACCAGCATCACCACGCAAAAAAACAAGAAAAGAAAAAGTCATACATCTTGGTGAGAGAAGGATATAACATTGAAACAGGATAACAAAATTATATGGATTTATAAGACGTATATAAAAAGAAAATGTGATGAGGGGACTGCCAAGCAGTGTCTAGGTGACAACCACCGTCACCACGGAGGCCTGGGAGGAGGACCAACTGTACGTGCACAGGGGAGAGACTCATATGCCACCATTGACACACAGAAAAAGAGAAAGGAGAAGACATGTGAGAGAAGAGAACAGTTTGCAATAGTCATTAGTCATAATCAATTAAGTCATCAGTTAGTCGTATATGCTATTATCTCATTGGCAGAATAGTGCTTGGTAAATTCATTGAGACAGGAAACCAACTCGCCATGCAGTACAGATTGTGAAGTAAGTACTCAACTTAAAGGCAACTAATTGTAGGCTAAGGCAAAAAGATGAGTTTTAAGTTTGGATTTAAAGGACTCAGACTGATTGTCTGATGGCAGCAGGGAGGTTATTCCACTAGAACGGGTACGATAGGAAAAGGCCTGCCATCAGCTGACTTCTTTTTAACTTTGGGTACACACAGGAGCCCTGTATTTTTAGAACGAAGAGCTCGAGATGGAATGTACGGTTTAAGGAGATCAGACAGGTAAGATGGGGGCAAGCCCATTTAGGATTTTATAAGTCAGCAGAAGGACCTTGAATTCTGATCTAACATGGTTAGGAAGCCAATGGAGGGAGGCAAGAATTGGTGTAATATGGTCAAATTTCCTAGATTTAGTTAGGATTCTAGCAGCAGCATTCTGAACCATCTGAAGACTTTTAGTACTAGCATGTGGCAGACCTGAAAACAGAACATTACAGTAATCAAGTCTGGATGAAACAAATGTAGTATGTATACCGCATAATGAGGTATGAATGAATTCCTCCTTTTATTTAGGTCTGTCTAGTGGAGGTTGGCTTAGTGAATACTGACTTTTTGTCAGCAACTGTCGGCTTCTCAGTGCTGACACACACATCGACAGTCTTCTACCTCCAGGCACTGAGCAGTGTCATCGGACAAGCTGCACGTCAAGAGGTTTGTTCAAATGCACCTCAATGATGGCATTTGAGGGACAGGAGAGATTTTTCCGTGCTCCCGCCAAAAAAAAAAAAAAATCTACTCATATTTTCGGAATGTGTGTGTGTGTGTGGTGTTAGTGTGTGTGTGTGTGTGTGTGTGTGTGTGTGTGTGTGTGTGTGTGTGTGTGTGTGTGTGTGTGTGTGTGTGTGTGTGTGTGTGTGTGTGTGTGTGTGTGTGTGTGTTAGTGTAGATAGCGGGACCGAAAACTAAAGCATTTATGATCCTAATTCTTTTTGGAGGTGGTAGGTATTGTTCTAGGGAGTATGGGAAAAATCCCAGAAAATTAAAATTATACATAATTATGCAAAATATGCATTTTTCTAAAAATGGCTAAAAACCACTTTTCTCGGCATTTCAGATGATTCTGAGCATCTTTGATTTTTTTCACCTATATAAAAAAAAATTTCTGGGACTTAGAAATGTTTTGGCATTATGCAAAATAAATGCATTTTTGCAAAAATGCACTTATGATCCTAATTTTTTTTGGAGGTGGTAGGTATTGTTCCAGAGAGGACCAGAAAAATAGCAGCAAATTAAAATAATTATAATAATTACGCATAATTATGCAAAATATGCATTTTCTAAAAATAGCTAAAAACCACTTTTCTCGGCATTTCAGATGATTCTGAGCATTTGGGGGGAGGGAGTTGGAGTGGGGGGGGGTTTAGGGGAAGGGGGAAGGTGGTTAGCTGGCAGGATGAAGAAGAGGGAGATTTAGACGGGTGGATAACCAAACCGCTACATTGTAGCGGGGTTCTTCTAGTTTATATATATTTGCCAGATCAACAAGAAATTTGAACCAGTGCCATTTTCGTAACAAAGCTGCTATTGTAACCTGTTATCTGCAGTTTTCCTACAGCTTGATGACATGGAGCTGTTGCTTTTGAGATAAAGTCACAATGTGACAGTTTAACCAGAGTGAGTCGGGGAGTACGATAACTTAGAGATCAGCAACAACAACCTGCGATAACTAGCTTTTGAAGGTCAGAGCCACAGTACAGTTAAGAGATGTAAGAACATATTTCGCTGGACCAAAGGTGATGATGGAAGATAGAGAAGTGCAATGAAAGTGAGAGTTGAAAAGAAGAGAGACAGGTCATGTGTTACTCTTGATTAAGGAATAAAATGATGGTTGTTCATTCTGAGGGCAAAATAATGAAGGAACATGAATATGTCTTGATGCATGCTACACAATCCAGATAAGGAAATCACAGAAAGTTGAATCAGTTCGCCATCTTACAAGTGCTGTGATTGCAACCATTTCTCAAATCCTCTGTGAATAGTACACATGGCCGTTGTAACTCTAGTTAATGGTCAGTTTGCATATGAAACCGATCATTGTTTTCGGTCATTATGCCACTGTATTGTTTATAAGGGTGGGGATACCTGCAGTCAGTTTAGACTGAAGAGGTCACTTAGATGAGTGATGAAACGTTTCTGTCTCAATAAACGTTGTGTCAAGATGAACTGATTCAACCCTCTGTGAGTCTGAACATGGATGTTGTTTCTCAGAGAGAGCAGCAGTGCTTTGGTGAAATGCACCAGACTGGCTGCATTGCGATAATTTGGTCAAGGCAAGAAAAAAACACCATCATGGAATATATGCTCTGGATGTTTTGGCCTATGAGCAACACACATTTTTTTTTAATCTTAAATGATGACATAAAATGCTTTTAACAGGGAACAAGCCGAAAGAAGAAGAAGATGACATAAAATGCTTTTCAGCATGGTAATGAAACGGATGAATCACAATGAAGTTGTAAAAATGTAATAATAAATTAAACTTATATAGCGCTTTTCTAACACTCAAAGTCGCTTTACAGTAAACGGGGTGAAACGAGACAACAGATAAACATCACACAGACATACAGGGGTGGATGGGAAGGGGGGCTGCGAGAGGGGGAAGCGGCAGCCACACACGACGCCGGCAGTACTCTCCCACTTAGACAGATACAAAAGGGAAAGAAAAACAAACATTATAAATCACATAAATCAAAGATGAAGTCTGAAGACGTGAAGACAAAAATGTAGGTTTGATTTGTTCTCGCTGCATAGCACTCGCTGTCTTAAAATGAAAAGGGGCTTTGTTTTGGTCTTCTGGCTAAACCAAAGAACCAACAGTTCCTTGGCAGCCAAATAAAAGATTTGCAAGGAGAAAGCTTTGCAAACAATAGCTTTTTCTTTTTGTTTTTGCACTCTCGAGGTGGGTATCCAGTTTCCCTGTTTACTCTTGGAACAACAGGAAAGTTAAAGATTATTTCTCGTAAATAAATGGCAACCCAAGGACAATTGTCTGCTGTTGTCTCCTTAGATTTAGATTTTTTTTTCGTAGTTAATGAAGTACCTTCTAGGTATGTGCTTGCTACAGCTGTTTCTACATGCAAGGCACAATTTAACAATCCATGCTATCTTTTCTCTTATAATTCCCCATTATAGATTGTTTAATTAATATCATACTCTTCAGACTGTGACTCATCTGTTTATTCCCCACACAACTCAACGCCTTAAAGTTGATGGTGTCTTTGCAAAAGTCCTTGGCGGGGACCGCGCCATAGTTTCCCATTTTAGATCTGTGCAACGTGACTCTGTTTGAGTTCAGAGGATTTAAAGAAAGTTACACATTTTTGCATGCTCTCCAGCTCTGAAACGGAGCGCAGCTGCTATTTTGGCAAAAAATTGGGCTGTGGTTCATTAAAGCTCGCTTACATGTTTTGATTTAATAAAGCTCAGCCGGATAACTTTCGCTGTTTCACCGCACAAAAAGCCAAGGGAAATAACACGGTGTTGTCAAGGAATGTTGGCAACTGGGGTGGAATGAACTTGAACATTTTGATGTCAGTTTGCCTCAGAAGGTGAGAGAAATAAGAAGTTTGGAGAGCAGATCGATTTTTTAAAAATTATTTTGCAGTGAATATAATCAGAAATAAGACTAGTGCTTGATCAACAAATCCAAGAGGCTTCCCAGGAGATAGCATCTGCTGAGGCAGCTTCTGTCTGTTGTGCACGATTGTGCGCTCTGTCTCCTTCACATGCACTTCCTCTTTTTCTGGCTTGACTCCCTCTTTCATTTTCTTTTGTCCGTCCCCTCTTTCTCACACGCCGTCTCCTTCTCTGATTTGCTGCGTGTCTTTCTCTCCCTCCGTTTCTTGCTGTCACTCGTTCTCTCTTTGTATCTCACTGCATGCTTAACTCCCTCTACCCACTTCCCTTATATTTTGCCATCTGTGTGTCTCTGTGAGGTCAAGAGGGCGGATGAAACGGAGAGAGGAGACATTGACATTGAGTCGATGGTGCCCCTCTGCTCCTCTCGCCAAGCGAAATGTGTCGAGCTTCAAAGCTTTCATCCGTCTGTATTTCTGTATAGTGACTGTGGTTCCTGCGGATGTTAGCACATCAAAAGGGAAGCACTTTGTTTCATTTCTAATGTCAAATAATCAGGTCGCTGATGCAAGATACCGAAACATGCATAGAAAAGTGTTTTGTTATACATGTTATAGAGACAAAAGATTGCAATCATAACAGTGATTTTTAATTTTAAGCAAATTCCCCTGTGATGGCCGCCTGTCCAGGGTGTCTCCCTGTCTACCGCCCAGTGACTGCTGGGATAGGCTCCAGCATCCCTGCGACTTTGAGGGCAGGATAAGCGGTTCAGATAATGGGTGGATGGATGGATGATCAGGATTGTTGTTAGAGCCATAAGTCTATGACTTTATCTGTGAAATAAATTGTCAACATGGGTCGTGTGTTCCAGTTCATGGAGCTGTTGGAGCCACTTCATCTTCTGTTGAAGAGATTTTTTTTTTTAATTTTAATTTTAGGAAATGTTGGAAATCGAATGAAAATCAAATGCTCTAAATGTAGTTATGATGACTTCCTGTTTTCTGCTTATTTAATTTGTTATATTGTGATAATGTTGGTTTGATTTTCAGTTTGCAATTCCTTTTAAAGGTCATATCATTTAAAGTAAAAAAAAAAACCCGGATTAATAGTATTATTACTATTAGTTATGAAATGGGATGAGCTCATCATTGGTGATTGACTCACCGCATCCCTGCACCACCAGCAAAGCTGAAGTACCCATGCAGTGCTGTCACCAGGTGATTATTAGCCTATCAATCAGTGTGTGTGTGTGTGTGTGTGTCTGACGCGCTTGTTGGCAAAGGTTTGTGTTTTTTGTGTGAGGCTTTTCATGTGTCCATGTGTGCACATTTTTTTCGACCCCGGAAGCTCAATTCAAAGATTCACAAGAACAGCAGTACCACCATAACGCGATCTGTTTGACAAAATTAGAAACTGCATAGGGATTTATAAGGTAGGTGCAAGGACATATTGGCAGCTGTCAAAATAACACCACTTCACGCCTAGCAGGACAGGAAGAGTCGGTGCAGGACGTATGATAGACAGTGGGATGGAAATGTCCCCTCACATCATGACACATCACAGCTGCAGCCTCTCACTCTTCAGGCCACACAACATAACATATGGTGGTTGCTAATAAGCAGGTGTGTATATGTGTGTCTAAGCCATCAAATGAATGTAGCCCGTTTGTCCTGATGTGGCTGCTCTGGTAGGGGACTTTTCTGTGACAATAGTTCACTGATTTCTCCTTGGTCGTGTCCCGTCTCCATGTGGTGTGGAAGACTGGAGAGGAGCAGTAGCCACACAATGGCTGGACTGTTGCCCAAGTTAGTGTCAATGATGGCAGGCCCCGCTGGAACTGTTTGTGTTCAGTCTGGCACGTTTGCCGCTGGTGACTTGTTTGGGTAGTGAAGTGACATCTCTCAATTTTCTCTTCTCTCTCTCTCTCTCTGAATTGATCTTGGATCCTGTGATAATTGATCTTGGGTCCTGTGATGGAGGATGGTGTATTTTTGGTCACGTTAATGTAAAGGAGACGATTTGTTAATATTCTAAAAAAGACCTGTCATCGTTAAATGAGAAGCTGTTTTAAAATTCAAATTCTCCCCTCTCGCTTTCTCTCTCTGAATCTCCTTCCTGGGTTCTTCCGCTCTGTCTTGTTCTTTCCATAGCTGCCCCTTCCACACTGCCTCTCCTCTCCTCCTCTTTGTCTTCTTCTGTCTTTTAAACCCTCCCTTTGGTCCTTTTACCTAAGCATCTGATAGTGATGCAGGAGCACTTGGTTGGTGTAATTTCAGTGTATGTCTGCGTGTTATGTGTGTGTCAGAGCCGAGCACTATCTTTGTACTTAAGTCTGAAAATGGATGCCTTGAATTTTTAACATTGCCCTGGGGCTGTGGTATTAATTCACTACCTCTCACAGCGGATCTGAGTTCAGCTCGAGTCTCTCAAGACTGATGTGAGATTCAAAGCAATCTGGGAAGACGGTGGATTGGAAACATCGACACTGCATTGTTTGGAAAGAGACGTATCGTTGTAACCTCCACATGCACGTTTTTGACCCTGTTATGAGACCCTTCATTTGTATTTCTGTGAAACCTAAGAAGTAGTCTGCAAGAAGAAAAATGCAGTTGTTCTGTGTTGCCAACAAGTAGTTTTACAGAGAGAAAAATTAGTCTTTCCCATTATCGTACCACTCTTAATCATAATTCACTAGAGGCATGAGAAGAACTATAACAAAGCTGTCCGAAATGACATTTGTGTCTAGAAAATGATCATTAGATCAAATTGCAACAGTTAAGGAAAAAATGCTGCTATAAATTGAGTCTTTCAAAGGATAACACTTGAATTGAGGTTAGTAACTCAAGGTCTTGGCTGACACAGAGGCCACAAATCTGCAGATCCAGAGATAATAGGGAATGAGCTCTACGTAGGTAGCAATTTTATTTTTGTATATAACTAATTTATATATCTAACGAAATGCTCTTAAAAAATAGACCACTTGATACGCGTGTGCCACTCAGATTACACAATTAAAAAAAAAAACTTTACTTAGTTTTAAAAACTCGGCCCTGTGATGGACCAGCGGCCTGTCTGGGGTGTCTCCCTGCCTGCCGCCCAATGACTGCTGGGATAGGCTCCAGCATCCCCGCAACCCTGAGCAGGATAAGCAGTTTGGATAATGAATGGATAATTTTAAAAACTAGTAACAAAGAGATAGTGCGTCAGTCACTCACTGCACAAGACTGTGAAGTGATGAGTCTCTCTCTCTCCCCCCCCCCCCCCCCACACACACACACACCTCACAGATATTGCTTGATCACTTGGCCAAAACACCAGATGTGCAATGAACAATGCAAAGGTAATTTGTGCTTGCAAGAAATTGTAACATTTTACAAAGAAATATAGCAGGAGTTTGATTCCTTGCACCATGATGGAGAACTCACTGGTGGGTGTGCAAACTGGTCTTAAGCATTATTAAGCTGGCTCACACAAGGGGGTCATCGGGCAGATCAGGCTGATTCGCCCATCCCATCCCGCCAAGCAGATGGGAAGTCCTGATCGGAGTCTTTGCCAGGACTGACAGTCAGCTAAGCCTGTCTTGCTGTGAGGGTTTTGCAAATTTAATCTTTACCTCTGTGACTGACCTGCCGACTAAATTTATCTGACATGCAACATGCAACATATTAGATATTTATGACTTGACATGAGCCCTGAACAAGTCCTGCAATTTGTGGAGATCTGTGATTCGTTCTAAGAGCGTAGACTGCCAAGAGCTAGTGTACAAGTGTAGTGAGGTGGAAATGAAAAGAAGGATCTGAGAGATTTGAGTGAAGAGAAACACACACACAGATGAGAGTTCACTGTTTTGATTTGTTTAAATTTTATTTATTCATTATGTTTTGCTACTCATGTGTTCATGTTTTTTCAGTGCAGCAAGCTGAGTGGCAGCCTGCCTCCACTTTGCGTAGATTGGTTTCCCACTGGAACGCACAAGATCCTATAAGCCTGGAGGTCCTTATGTGTCAGGAGTCAGAATAATCCCAGTCATGTCATTATGTGTTTGGTACACCATCCATACCTAATTGTCTGACGCAAACACATTTATGACTGAGTGTCAAAATGTTTGTGAAATTACTCGTGTTTGTAATGCAGAGCATTTCCAGAATTACTGATCTTGAATGTTGTTGGCGTGTGCCCAGCTTTAGTGTGTATTCTTAATTCAGACAATTATTTAATTCAGACGGCATTAATCTCTCTGTGACTTTAATTCACCAATGACAAAGTTTCAATCAGGGAAAAGATAATGATAATAAAATTGGACTCGAGTCTGCCGGATACCTTTCCAGTTTTTTGGCACATGTCTGCTCAAAGCCCAGATGTCTGTAGGGATGAAAAGGACAGAGGGACTTCCTTCCACAGATTTACCCTTTGACGATAATAATAATAAAATTGGACTCGAGTCTGCCGGATACCTTTCCAGTTTTTTGGCACATGTCTGCTCAAAGCCCAGATGTCTGTAGGGATGAAAAGGACAGAGGGACTTCCTTCCACAGATTTACCCATTGACTACGCCTGCCATGCTGTCCATTATATCACCATGGTTACGTTCATTTCATATCACTGTTTGCACACACTCAGTGTGATAATTTTCCTTGTCTTTTTTTCTTTCTCCTTGGTGCCCCCCCCCCCCCAGTTTGTTAGTGTGCAGTGTAGTTTTTGCTATTTGTTCTTTTGTGGTGGTGGTGATAGTTGACACTGAGTTTCATAAAAGGTGGGCCAGGGTGACTCATTGCTCTTTCACGAAACAGTCAGTCAACATGAATCAGAATTTCAAGCCTCAGTAGGCACCTGCAAGGCATGGCACAACATTGAACGCTGTGCTTGCACCAAAAACATTATACGTAAGTGCCAGTGGTTACTGGTCGTCAGCTGCTTGCTGCCAACCCTGTAACAGTCAACATCAGGGTGGCAGGTTATTATCTCAGCCAGATGGTAGTTTGGAAGGGATATTGCGTTTGGTCGTGTATGTGTATCTGTCCACAGCTAATCTTGCATACTACTGGACCTATCAGCCTAATATTTATTGTGCACAGATCAAGAATCTCTCGTGGTTGCGGTGATATAGAACCTTTGAAAAACGTTAGTTCTCACTTCCGCTGCTCTCTCTTCATTCACACTCTAGCTCGCTTGACCAATGCTGCTCTCTGTCGCTGCCCAATCTATGTCAACCGTAGCTGTGAATCGCACATGTGCATGGTTGACTTAAATTGGGCAGCGACAATGTCAAAACCATGGAAATTGAATGGGAGTAGAATGCACATTCCCATTCAAATCAGCATAGCAGGATGGTCAGAGCAAAGGCCATTTTTATTTGAATCACTGCGTTTGCAAAGAATTGTGACCGTTGTAGTGGGCTAACTTCTGTATAAACTGACTTGCCGCAAGTTGCGGACTCAAGAGGGGAGGTTTTACAGTAACGACCAAGTGAGCAGTGGAGTAGTATGAAGCATGGAGAGGTGTCTTTTGTGCACTATCTCTGTTGCCTTGCTGCTAGAGGGGAATTGAAGTTTGTTTTGTGACAAAATCAAACAGGAGACCTTATCTATGAAAGCTATGCCCCCCCCAAAACAAATCTCTTAACACCCCCCCGCCGCCGCCATGGTCTAGAACTGGGCCTGTCCCCTCTTAAAAAGTGTTAGGATGCACTTCACCCAGTTCTGTTGTTGTTAATTATAACTTGGTCTCTTGCAGAGTGGAAGCAATCTGTACCATCAGGGCCTACAAAATCTACCAGTTACCAGTTTATCTCCAATTCTAGTTTTAAAGTTTATTAAAGAGTTTTTTTTTAGAATTTAAAGGATTGATTTCACTTTGTCTGTTCAACCTGCTTGCTTTATGCGTGAGCACTTCTTGTGCTCTTGCATTTGCATCTTCTCTTTTTCTCTTTCTCTTTCCTGCCCTGTCTCTCGCTCTGTCACTGAAGAGTTGGACTCCCATTTTCTTTCACCTTGTCCTGTTGCTGATGGCTCCATGGTATTTGTCCATTGCTCTCTGATGCCATTAATTTTCCTTTCCACATCAAGCACCCTTCTTCATCTCTTCTGCAAGCAGTTATGCAACATACTGATTTAAATTCATGTCGTGAATCAAGCCACACTTAGGAGAGGCTCTTGGCTGTGACCTGTGGTCTCTAAATGTCTCATAATTTTTCTGCTTCTCTACCAGGTTTACTAAATTGACCTCTAAATGCATTCTCTTTCATGCCAGTTTAATAAATTCATTTTAATAATTCGGGATAAAATACCTAAATCGAGAAACGATACACTTCAGCCCACCTTTTTCTTCTCATGATATACTCATACTGGTGACTGAATCGGTGAGTAAATGTCAAGCCAATTAAAGAGCACATTTGACACAAAGGAGACAGTGAAAGAACATTTTGATTCTTTATCGAAGGCATTGTACGTGTCATTGCCAATTTAAAGTGCCTGCCAAATGAACAGGAATTCTTGGATTTCAACCCTTTATTGTATACCTTTTGAAGAAGCAAATTCCCCTCCCTCAAGAAAATATAAAATCTAATTCAATATAAGGAATTTCCACAGCCAAGTACATGAATTTCCACCCTACAGTGGAAATGGACCTCAGAAAGGAAAGATGTATGAAAGGGATGTGCCGTGCGCAAACAAAGGGAAGTATTGTTCAGGAGCTTGTTGTTTCCAGTGATGTTGAATTAGTTGTGGCTTCACATTACAAAGCCACATAGCATTTAAGTGCAGGAATGTCTCTACACGACCAATGCCCATGGACAACAAGCGGGGGTTGAAGATAGGGGGAGGGGGGTCCATCTGTGTACAGTGGAGGATGCATATGCACAATGGAGGGATTGAAAGATTGACTGAAGGATAGAGTGAGGAAGATGGAATGGTAGAGAGAGAGAGAGAGACTGCATGATGGTGGCTACAGTGTTGTGGAGCTAAAAATCTGTCTGTCTGTGGGAGGCATCAAGAATTTGGTCACTGTGTGTAAGGGAAACATGCAAAACCTCCAGGGCCAGACTCTCATTTTAGCTGGAGAGAGAGAGCAAGATCATGCGAGAAAGGAAGACAGACAGTAGAAGAGGGAGAGACAGAGGAGAAACAGAGGATGGATTGATACTGCTTTGGACAGAGAGCAACAGAGAGAAATGGAACGACAAATGAACAATTACAGAGAGAGAGAGAGAGAGAGAGAGAGAGAGAGAGAGAGAGAGAGAGAGAGAGAGAGAGAGAGAGAGAGCAGCAACATTGCTTAACACCTGGAAAATGGGGACTTGTAGAGCATAAATGAGAACTACAATTTTGCCCTTTTTTTAACAACTTCCTCTATACTGTAACCTTTTTACATAAAAGCCTGAGAGCAAACAGACGAACGGTAGCGGAGGGGAGCCGTGGAGGAGCCAGAGTGGAAGGATAATCATCCCAAAGGTTTCATGAATGAGCGGAAGACAAAAATGCCAACTAAGGTGTGATGTGATGGAGTGATAAGACCAAAGAAACACAATTAGACTTCTTGTGCAGAGCTCCACACGAGCATCAGGATGGGCACCTGCTGTAGCCGTCAGCTTGGCCATGCTTCAGGTCACGAAATGGTTCCCATCACACGTCACATCAGTTGGCCACGGACAACCAAGGTGTTAACTGGTCTTGATGAACTCGAGTTTGTCAGCTGGGACCCAATGCATCATGACATAAGGTAAACACGGCAAAGATGTGGTGTTAGTTAAATCCTGTGTAGAGGGATTTCTAAGAGCGGCGTGTTTTTTTTTTTTTTGTTGCTTTGCCTGAGAGAATGGAGATGATTTCAGCCTGCTTGCTTGTCATGTTAGCTATGCCATTTGTTTTGAAATATTGTCTCCATCCCTTTTGGAGCATCAACCTGATGGTACCTAATAAAGCAGGGAGTGTGTGGTGCTGTTTGTCATATTCATAGGACTTTTAACAGTGCACATGGAACATTGAAGTAGACACACACACTCACACACACACAGAACATAGGCTCAGAGCAAATCTAAATTTAATTTGAGATGACAGGAGGCATATGACAGATTTAGGGTTGGGGATATACTCAGCACCCTCCTGAGTCCCACTCTGGCTCAGCTCATAAAAAGGTGGATAGCCTTCTACTCCGAGAATCTGACAGCAATTTAGAAGCACAGCAGACAGACGGAGACATATTGTCCTACAAATTTTTGGTTATTAAGCTACTTGATTATATAGCCATTTTCTTGGTAGAGGCTGGTTCAGAATAAAACAACTAAACCAACAGTCCTGACATTATGTCCTTTTGTCGCAAAGCAACTGCTAAACTGCATTTCAATGCCATCATCATTTAGAAAAGATTCTCAAACAGGAAATGCACATATTATAGAACGCTGCTTTTGACTGGAGGAACGAGGACAAAATTAAAACCCTCTGTGACAAACTTACCAGATGGAAACTGCTAAAGAAGAATTTCTGCATGCGCCCCCAGAAACAATTTGAAATTCAAAACACCTGTGAAGGGGAGTCGCATTGCCCTCATGTACCACTGTTTTGCAATCGGAGTATTGAAAATCACAAATATAAAGCCTGTATTGAGTGCTCAAATGTGTAGGTAAATATGGCTGCCATTTACATATTTAAGTGTGAGGCCCTGCAGTGCTTTTTGATTAATACCACTCTGGAATAGTTGTATTTTTTCTTGATCAAACTAAGTGCCTCAAAAAGAGATGGTGGAAAGCTGTTTATTTTTCAGCAATACAGCAAGAAATATGCTGCTATGATTCAGCTGAAAGTAAATTGGTCCTGAAGAGTAAAATGAAAAAAATGACAAGTATGTCTGAGGATTCATTTTGTTTTGTCAAATTCTGTGGGAGGCAACTCTGTTTTTTTTTTTGGGGGGGGGGTTCCCCTCCTTTTTCTCCCCCATTGTATCCAGCCAATTACCCCACTGTTCCAAGCCGTCCCGGTCATTGCTCCACCCCCTCTGCTGATCCAGGGGAGGGCTGCAGACTACCATGTCTCTTCCTATACATGTGGAGTCGCCAGCTGCTTCTTTTCACCTGACAGTGAGGAGTTTCGCCAGGGAGACATAGCATTTGGGAGGATCACGCTATGCTCCCCTGCCCCCCGAACAGGCGCCTTGACTGACCAGAGGAGGCGCTAGTGCGGTGACCAGGACACATACCCACTTCCAGCTTCCCACCCGCAGACACGGCCAATTGTGTCTGTAGGGACGCCCGGCCAAGCCGGAAGTAACATGGGGATTCGAACCGCCGATCCCTGTGTTGGTAGGCAATGGAATAGACCACTATGCTACCCGGACGCCCGGCAACTCTATTTTTAACCCTTATTTATCCAGGGAAGGTTGGCTTAACACCCTTCTACATATTCATAAGAGTCCCACAGCTTCACACATAGGAGCTCCATGGTAACCCCCATAGTCTGCCACTATTGGCCACTGTGACTCCCACTGGAGCAAGTGGGGGTCAAGTGGTAATATTCTTACAAATTTATTTTCGGTAGTTTTTTCCTTTTTTTTTCTCACAACAAACAGGCCAGATATGGTGCGTGAGGTAACTAGTCAAGCTACCATGACGCCCTGATGGCAGGGATTTGAACAAACAAACTTATGGTAGCAATCTTGCTATTTGAACTCTTTCCTGTTACACCGATTCAGTACAGCTCTGAAGTTGTGTGTATCCAGGGGTTAAGTTGGGATTGGTGAGGTAGGAGAAGACTGATTCAAG
Source organism: Lampris incognitus (assembly GCF_029633865.1). NCBI lineage: Eukaryota > Metazoa > Chordata > Actinopteri > Lampriformes > Lampridae > Lampris > Lampris incognitus. Next base: position 36,524,167 of record NC_079216.1, on the reverse strand, counting down.
TGGGTTGGTGGTGTGGAGCATGCATGCAGAAAATTTTGTTTTATAAATAGTATCTACATAGACCTGTGATATAATACATACAGTATATCAAGCCTTTAATGATGTTACAGGGCTCTATCTTACACCCGGCGCAAAGCAGCGCGGTCAAGCAAGTGTCTTTACTAGTTTCAGACCAACGCAGTTGTCATTTTCCTGTCCAGTTCCCACGTTGTTTAAGTAGCAAATGTACTTGTGCTCATCTGAGCGCCCATGGGTGTGTTGGTCTTAAAAGGTGTGGTCAGGTGCATTATTGGTGCATTGCTATCTTTAGGTAGTGGGAAGCGATTGCACGATCAACAAAAACCTGGTCTTTAGTCAATGTATTTTCAAAGTATTTTACTGTTATTTTAAGGGCTCATTATCAAGATAGTAATATATGCCTACATAGTTGGGTACACAATGCACAGAAGTGTTCTTTCCTATTACTTAGCAAATCTTCCATTATTTTTTTTTTTATTAATTGATATTTTTCTGGACAAATCAACAATTGCATCCACAAACACAATGCATCATAACACAAGTATCCAACAAACTCAACTGTCCTCTTTTCCTGTTTTTAAACAACACACACCTAAACAAAAAAAACAAACAAAGTAAACATACACAAATAAAAAAAACCCAATTAGACAAGACACATAGCCGTAGAGTCCATATGAATATTCATGCAGAGTAATCATCTATTTCAATGTCCACATTCCATTTCTGTGAAGAATAAGCCCCAGACCTCCTTAAACATGTTCTCTCTACCCGCCACTCTATAAGTGATTTGTTCATATGTTGCCATCTTATACGTACATTGTTTCCATCCATTCATTGTAGGTTGAAGGAGCAGAGGATTTCCAGTGTCTCAGATTGATTCTAGAGCCAGTTATCAGAGCCAGCTGTACCCATAGTTTCATCCGATTAGACATTCTGACATTTTCTGGTAACAGTCCCAAAAGACACAGTGCTGGGGTTTTAATCAGTGATAACTTCAACATCCCGTTCAGAAAAACAACAATGTTGTCCCACATACATACTGTCTTCTCACAATAATACAGTAGATGTACTTAAGTCCCAGACTCCTTCCCACATCTCCAGCAAGCATCATTGTCCCTTAGTTTCAGTTTGGCCAGTTTACATGGGGTCCAGTAGCTTCTATTGATCACCTTAAAATGAATGAGTTGTGACTGTGCTTCACGTGAGCATTTATGCCACGATGCAACAATCTTCTCCCAGACCTCTGTCGAAATCTCCCCCACCAACATCCTTTCCCCAACACATTTTCAGGCCCTCTAGTTGTGGCTTGTGTGCTTCCCTAATATGCACATAAAATAGTGAGGCCCCCCCTTTTCCCATCCATGTTGTATGGAATAGATCCTGTATTCTAGTTTGTGGATTCAATTCAGATTTTACCTGGCCCAATATACAATGCCTAATTTGCAAAAATTTCCAAAAGTCTGATTTGTCTAGATTATATTCTGTCTTCACTTCCTCAAAGGATTTCATTCCGTCTTTCCCAAACAGATCTCCAAGGAGATGTATACCTGACCTAGCCCACCTTTCTTACATGAATGTCTTCTTGCCTATGAGAAGCTTCTTATTGTACCATATGGATGCTTTAGGTGTGAGATATGTATTGGATTTCATACTATGATGTGCCACTCTCCAAGATTCCCGAGCAAAAGATAACACTGGGTTCCTGAATGGTATTGCTCTTCCCATTTGTGTCAGAGATGCCTCTAGGGAGGAAGGGTATACTAGTTCTTCTTCTATCCTTACCCAAGCAGGAGCCTGGTCTGGAGGAACATTCATTTTAGAAAGTTGGGAGAGTGAGAAGGCATAATGATACCAGTCAATCTTTGAGAGTGACAGGCCCCCCTGTTCTTTAGCTGCGTATAACTTAGTACGGTTAAATAAGGGCTTTTTTCCCAGCCAGATAAAGTGCTCAATTACTGTGTTGTACTGTTTAAACAACAAGCGCGGGAATGATAAGGGTAGCATGTATATAATATATTGTACACTGCTCAAAAAAATAAAGGGAACACCTAAAAACACAATATAGACCTCGATGAATGAAATATTTCAGCTGAAAATCTTTATTTATTAGACAGAGGAATGTGTTTAGAGCAAAATAACCTAAGAATGATCAATGGAAATCAAAATCATTAGCCCATTAAGGTCTGGATTCAGAATCATACTCAAAATCAAAGTGGAAAATTACAAAAAATAGGCTGATCCAACTTCTGTGGAAATTCTTCAAGACGATTCAAAATGAGGCTCAGTAGTGTGTGTGGCCTCTACGTGCCTGTATGCACTCCCTACAACGTCTGGGCATGCTCCTGATGAGACGACGGATGGTCTCCTGAGGGATCTCCTCCCAAACCTGGATCAGGGCATCGGTCAACTCCTGGACAGTCTGTGGTGTGACATCGCGTTGGCGGATGGTACGAGACATGATGTCCCAGAGGTGCTCAATTGGATTCAGGTCTGGGGAACGTGCAGGCCAGTCCATAGCATCAATGCCCTCGACATACAGGAACTGCTGACACACTCTGGCCACATGAAGACGAGCATTGTCATGCATGAGCAGGAACCCAGGGCCTACTGCACCAGCATATGGTCTGACAATGGGTCTGAGGATCTCATCCCGGTACCTAACGGCAGTCATGGTACCTCTGGCTAGCACGTAGAGGTCTGTGCGGCCCTCCAAGGATATGCCTCCCCAGACCATCACTGACCCACCGCCAAACCGGTCATGCTGGAGGATGTTGCAGGCAGCAGAACGTTCTCCACAGCGTCTCCAGACTCTCTCACGTCTGTCACATGTGTTCAGTGTGAACCTGCTCTCATCTGTGAAGAGCACAGGGCGCCAATGGCGAATCTGCCAACCAAGATGTTCTCTGGCAAAGGTCAATCGGGCTGCACGCTGTTGGGCTGTGAGCACAGGCCCCAATTGTGGACGTCGGGCCCTCATACCATCTTCATGCATTCTGTTTCTCACTGTTTGAGCAGAAATCTGCACATTAGTGGCCTGTTGAAGGTCGTTTTGTAGGGCTCCGGCAGTGCTCCTCCTGTTCCTCCTTGCACAAAGGACCAGATAGCGGTCCTGCTGCGGGGTTGTTGTCCTCCTGCGGCCCTCTCCACGTCTCCTGGTGTACTGGCCTGTCTCCTGGTACCTCCTCCATGCTCTGGACACTGTGCTGGGAGACACATCAAATCTTGCCACAGCACGCATTGATGTGCCATCCTGGATGAGCTGCACTACCTGAGCAACTTCTGTAGGTTGCAGATACCGCCTCATGCCACCTCTAGTGGTGAGGGCACTAGCAAAATGAAAAACTAACCAAAGATCGGCCAGAAAAGATGAGGACAGGCAAATGGTCTGTGGCCACCACCTGCAAATCCATTCCTTTTATAGGGGTTGTCTTGCAAATTGTCTAATTTCCACCTGGTGGAAATTAGACAATTTACCAACAGGTGAAATTGATTCACAAATCAGTGTTGCTTCCTAACTGGACAGGTTGATATCTCAAAAGTGTGATTGACTTGGAGCTACATTGCATTGCTTATGTGTTCCCTTTATTTTTTTGAGCAGTGTATTTTAGGTGCTATAATCATTTTCACCAGGTTTATTCTTCCCAACAGTGATATATTCATCGTAGTCCAATTCTGCAACAGAAATTGAATGTTTTGAATGATAGGAGCTATATTTGATTCCATTATCTTATTCAGACCCGGCGTTAGTTTAATCCCCAGATATGTTAGGCCGGACGGCATCCATCTGAACTGCCATTTTTCTCTAATGACCGGTGGGCATAATTTGGATAGTGGCATGGCTTCTGATTTTGTCCAATTGATTGTATATCCCGATATCTCAGAGAAAGAGTCTATTACTAAATTAATTTCTGATGCAGCCATTTCAGGATTACTGGATACCACTAGGATGTCGTCAGCATATAAAAAAAGTTTATGTTCTTCCCGACCCGCTTGTATTCCCACTATATTCTTATTCGCGCGTAAGGCCAGTGCCAATGGTTCGAGAAAAAGAGCAAAAATGTGAGGTGAGAGAGGCGAGCCCTGCCTAGTGCTACGGCTCAGCTTAAAAGAGGATGACATGATGCCATTGGTGAGAACAGTGGTCATCGGATCTGTATACATTAGCTGAACCCATTGTAGGAATGATGGTCCAAACCCATATCTCTCTAGAATAGAAAACAAAAAGGAAAACTCCACCTTATCAAAGGCCTTCTCTGCATCTAGAGAGAAGGCAACCACTGGGTCTTCTCCATTTCTCGTTTTCCACATGAGATGCAAGAGTCTGCGTAAATTATCAGCTGAGCTCCTCCCCTTTACAAATCCAACTTGGTCTGGATGTATTAGAAGTGGAATAACATCCTATAGTCTGGTTGCTAGAATCTTGGCCAACACTTTTTCATCCACATTGATTAGTGAGATTGGTCGAAAATTACCACAGTACTGCGGGTCCTTCCCTTTCTTATGAATTAAAATGATTACTGCTGATCTCATGCTTTCCGGGAGTTTACCTTTCTGTAAAGCATCTTGATAGACAGTTTGCAGTCTCGGGGCTAACTTGTCGATAAATTTCCTATAAAAGTCAGAAGTAAACCCATCATTTCCCGGCGCTTTCCCCAAACTAAGATTAAGTACTGCTTGCTGAATTTCTTCAATAGTGATGTCTCCTTCTAAGGTGTCTCTCTGAGCCTCTGTTAAGGTTGGCATGTTAATTGTTGAGAGGAAGCTCTTCAGCTTAAACACCCCATTAATCCCCTTTTTATTCGTGATCAATTCATTACTTTTATTATATATTGAAGAAATTATGTTTTGAGTTTGCCTCTGTTTTACTCTATGTGCCAATAATTTGCCCGCCCTCTCTCCCTGTTCATAGTATTTCTGCTTCGTATAAAACAACGCTAATTCAGCCTTCCTTTGTAAAATGTTATTCAAATCAAATTTTAATTTATTAATTTTACGCCACGTTTCTGGGTCTGGATGTTGTATATGCTGTTTCTCAAGCTTTTTTATGTCTTTATCTAGTTTAAGCATCTTTTCATTTTCTGCTCTTTTAGCAAGCGCACTGTGTTGTATAAGACGCCCCCTTACATATGCTTTAAAGGCATCCCACATCATCCCAGAGTCTGAAATTGAGCCCTCGTTAAATTCCCAGAATTCACAGATCACCGTCTTAACAAATGTACAATACTCTTCTCCATTTAACCTGAAATTATCAAAGCGCCACCTTAACACCCGTTCCTCATTTTTTGAGGGGACATAACTACATCCACAAGGTGCATGATCAGTCAAAACTATATTGCCAATTGTAGCACTAAGCACTTGGTTAACGAAAGCCCTAGATATAAGAAAATAATCAATCCTAGAATATGTGGCATGTGGGTGAGAGAAAAAGGTATAATCTCTTTCTTGTGGGTGTAATAACCGCCATATATCAATAAGTCCCAGTTCTTCCATCGTCAACTCTATTGCGGCCATTGATGCAGACCTATAGTTGGGTCGGCTTGATTGAGAGGATTTGTCCAGTTTCAGATCTCTAACCTGGTTGAATCTCCCCCTATAATTATATTGTCGTTCCCCACATTTCTAATTATATTACAGACATCATGGACAAAGTCTGGCGATACTGAATTCGGACCATAGATATTAGCCATTGTCACTCTTTGGCCTTCCATTATAGCATCTAAGATGACCCATCTACCGTCTTTATCTGAGATGTGCTTCAGCACTTGGACATCTACGTTCCTCTTAACAAGAATAATCACCCCTCTCTTCCTAGCAGGGAATGTGCTATAATAAACCTGTCCCACCCAGTCTCGTTTCAATTTGTCAGATTCCTTCTCATTCAAATGTGTTTCCTGAATAAGGGCTATATCAACCGTTTTCTGTTTGAGAAATGTTAGGATTTTTTTCCTTTTAATAACATGTGTGCACCCCGCTATATTCCAAGATACTATTTTAAGTAAACCCATACTGAATTATTGGAGTATCCCCATAAAAAATAAAAGTTGCCCTATATGCATTTATCCCTCGGATCTGAAAAATATATAGCCTACTTGCATTGCAATTAGTAGGCCTACTGCCTGTATTAGTAGACTCATTATGGCTACACATCGGACACATAACATGAGCATAACCTACAAGACTAAAAGACACAACAGACAAAACAAGAAAAAGAAAACTGAAAACTAGCTGGCCCCCATGCCAGTCATTCCCATAGTTTAACTTTAGTGATTCCATGGAACTGGTTGATCCCGTCGAAGGCTCCACTACTGGCTAGCCAATTGACTCAACCCTCACTCCTTAACACGCAACTTAGTGATTGCATACCGTGTGGTAGACCTAATCAGGCTGCAAAATGATTAATTTTCCTTAGTCCCTACCTCGTGGCTAACATATTCCTGTTTCTATAAACTAGTAGACCTACAGCAGCGACCTCAGATTAATACCAGAGAGCCCTGGTTAATATCTCCTGCGGTATAGGCTCTCCTGTCTCTTTCGCTCCCCGCCTACCATAGACCGGAGCTATTTATACATGCCGGTGGAAATAATGACACGATAGAAAAAAACAAAACAAAAAAAGGTCCACCGGTTAGGCTACCTTTCGCTGGGGGTTTCCACTCGATACAGTCTCGTCCATACATGGTGACATCGTGGTCCTGTTTTCTTCGGGTGCTCTCTATACCAAACGAATAAGAGTTGTTGCTGTATCAATGTCAATTTGATGTCAATGTCAGTTAGTCAAGGTCTCGAAATCCCAAATTAATCCTTGCCATCAGCGAGCGCACCTCTTTCCGCAGAGGCCCCTGTTTTATCTCCCAGGCGGCTGAGAAAGAGTTTAGCTTCCGCGGGGTGGAGAACTCGTGTCGCCGCTTGTTAAGCGTGAAGGTCATCGTGGCTGGATATCGCAGGGCGTACACGATCTTGCGTGACTGCAGCATCCGCCTCACCTCATCGTATTTCCTGCGTTTCTCTTGTATGTCTTGGGCATAGTCTTGGAAGAATTAAATCCTCGCGTTTCTCCAACTCACTTCTTTCTTCATCCTCGCTGCTGCTAGCACTGCAGACTTAGCCTTATCTCGCAGAAAACGAACGATGATGTGCCTCGGTCTGGAGTTGGCATTCGGGGGTGGGCCCACACGATGAATCCTGTCAGCTTCGTACCACTCATCCACGTTTATTCCCAAACTCTCCTGTAGCAGTGTTTTGAGAAAGGCATCGTAATCTTGGCCCTCCGCCCCCTCCTTGATACCTGAAATCCTGATGTTCTGGTGCCTGGAGTAGTCCTCCAAGGCTGATAGCCTATCTCGCAGCAGCCTGTTTTGCTTCACCATTTCCTCCATGACTGGGCCCTGTTTAGCGTTGTCATCCTCCAGCACTGATATTCTTGATTCGGCCTCGGTAGTTCTGTCCCCAAGCTTTTTAACAGTGTCATTCAGAGAATCCATTCCACTTTTCGCTCCAGGTACATCTTTAGCTAGAGTCTCAAGGATGGTCCGAATGCCCTGTAGTTCAGTAGCCACGTTAGCTAGGTGCGGGATATCTGTAGCTTCACGCTGCGTCGCCATCTTGCTCGTTGGTTCGGTAGAAGTTTTAGTTCACTGATTTTGAGGCGGATTACGAGTAAAATAATGACTCTTTTCGGACATATTCAATCATGTAACCACGAGGCGCAAAATAGACGGAATTATACAATCATAATCTAGACTTTTCTGAGAGTTTTGTCGAATTGGCCAGACACTACTTCTCCTATGCTGCCATCTTGGGTGAGCGTACCACGTGACTCCGCAAATCTTCCATTATGATAGCAATCCACCAAGGTGCAAGCACAGCTGGCTTTTAAAGGGAATGGGATATGATACTCTGATTGGTTTATTTTATGTTACACCCAAAGCATACCTATGATTTTAATTTAGAGGCAAAGTACAACTCCTTCGAACCATTTGCCTTACTTTGCGCTCAGCTTATCCACCATCAGCAAAAGTAGATTTGGACCCGCCCTAAATGCTCTTGGGTCATGTGCTTTAGACCTTGTGCTTCGATTGTTAAAATATAGCCCATAATCTTTAATGATTATATTGGTAGTTTGTTAGTTTATCACATCTCAGATAGGCTCATATGCTAAACTTGAAGTGAAGACCACCTTTGTTTGCATGCCAATGTTAAAGCTGGCTTGAATGGAAAATACTTAATGATGAATATGCATGCTGACCATGCATACTGGCTGCTGAGGGAAATTGATATCACATCCAAACTTTAATGGCTGAAAAAAATCATATATATCAGGCCAATTTATACTCACATTGGAAAGATATTTGAAGATAGGTCTCCCCAGTGTTTGTGACCTGCATGGTTTGCACATTGAACAGCGATGCCAGATGGTAGCATTTTAAAGAAATATCATATCCTATATAGCCAAACAAAGCTAAATCATGGCGTAAGAATGTAATTTTTACACAGTGTGTTTTTTCAAAGTGACAACCTCAAGATAAGGTTGACACTGCCTGTATAGTCGGCCTGTATGGTCAGTGAGGGAGGTCAGGATCTGCCACACAGGAGGGGAATAAACCTTTTGTTCACTGTATAAACAGGGAACTTTTCTGACCCTCTAGATTGTGTTTAAATGAATGAGAATTACTCCAGTAACTGTATAACAAAAACCTCACCTATGGAAAATATTTAATGAAATAAAATCATATTTGCCTGTACCGCTCGCTCCCATGAAGACAGGGCATGCATCAAGTCTTCCTGTGACTGTCTGGAAAGATGAGACACACTATAAAATGAAATGCAGATGTACGCTTCTCAATCCCAAATAGTGTACCATTTAAAGCAAAACTGATCATGCATCAGCAGTTAGGGGCAACTTAGGAAATGTATACATCATGTTTGTGATGATGCAAAATCACTGGCACTACTGATTGCACAACATAGAGGTCAAATCACGTCTGGCAATGGTCGTGGTGGGTGAGAGGAGTAGACACTCCAGCATGATGATTTTATGTCTCTTTGAACTTGAATTAGCAGTTTGATAGTTTAAGTATTAACAGTTAATGAGAAATGGCTGTTTAAAATCAAACAGCTGTTTTGTTTTTTTTAACATAAAAATCTATAAATGAAATGCTGGAACCTGATTTGCAGAGGCTCAGCTCCATCTGATGATGTTCGGGAAACCCAAGTGCCGTAGCTGAGCTCTGGCTGGCTTCAGCCCAATTTAACCCCAGTGTGTATCCATGAAAGATTTTGGTCCTCACAAATATTTACTGTTTTTTATTCATTTATGGTAAAGAGAAGAGGTAAGATTGCATTTTTTTTTTTTTTCTGCAGACTTCAGATATGTGCTGCAGTACTGCTGTACTCTCAATCTCCCGGTGGACTTGTTTGGAAAATTCAGTTCTATTTTGAAAACAGAGGGATTGATTTGTGCAAGTTTCATTTTACAATAAATACTTTTGGTTGTACTGTATCAACTTTGACTGCAGCAGCACTAATGCGAGATAGATAGATGATGGGAAACTTTCAAGATGGATAGTAGCATGTAAGAGAAATGTAGACTTGAATTTGAGTTGCTCTGGAAGTAATGTGTAGAGACTCTGCTGCCCTGTGCAACTTGGACATTTTGTTTTTAACCTGCTTGGAGTATAGATGAGTGAGGTTTGTCTGTTACTGCCTGTCCAGTGCACCTATTGCATGTCTATCTGTCCTGGAAGAGGGATCCCTCCTCTATTGCTCTTCCTGAGGTTTCTCTCATTTTTCTTTTCCCCTACAAGATATTTTTTCTGTGGAGTTTTTCGTCATCTGAATCGAGGGTCTTTGGTAAGGGGTTGTCATACATTGTACAGATCGGAACTGTGATTTTTAAACCCTGTGGGACCAAATTGTAATTTCGGGTTACACAAATAAATCTAACTTGACTTGCTTTATAGGACAATAAAAGTAGTGGCAGTAATTTAAGTAAATTCCTGACACTGAATTCTCCTGCTTTGGTAAACTACACTGATGTGGTCCAACACACAAGAAACCTATTCAGATGAGTTTGCACTGTTTGATGTAGCTCTAAGTGGTACTTAGAGCTACATCATAGAGAAGTTGCATTACAGACAGAGACCTTTTAATGGAAACTAGCTAGTGTGCAAAGTCCACTGTTTCAAGACTATTGTCTCACTACTCAGTAGCAGAGGAGGTTCGTCAGGGCCTGCAGGCACTACCATTTTTGTGGTGTAATTTTTAGTTAATAAAATATTACAAATTGTAAAAATAATTTATAATAAATTATTAAAATTATTTTGATTTTTAAAAATAATTTTTGTTCGATGTCAGTTACTATCATAACCAAATCTAGAGTTGGAACTGGATGTGCCTGCCTCTGCCTGTGCTTCATACAGGGCCTGCTGTGTCATTGGTTGCAGGCTCTGCTCATAGAAAGTGTACTTGGCATAAATACAGAGGTACAACAAAATTAACCAATCAAAATGTGATTTGCAGTTTTTGGGACACCCCTAGGGCCTGCTAGAAGGCCACAGGTGATGTCATATCAATCAATAAGCGTAGTATTTCTTTGTGCTGTGGCCACGTAATGCGTTATACGCCTGCGATTGTTGGGAACTGAGAAGAATAGGGGCTAATGAAGAAATTGGCATCGTGGCTGATTTGCTTTGGATTCCTTTTTCCAGGCAAAGTTTTCAAGATAGCAAGTACGAAACCGTCCAGACCCATGGTGTACCTGATGCGAGTTGTGAGCATGTCCTACTAAACGTCCCTCGCAGGTCATCCATGAGTGTTCATCGCAAAATGACCACGATTTGTGATGAACAGCCCATGGCGGCAGTTGTGCGGCACCCTGGGAAAAAACAAATATCTGAGAGGGAGAGACCAATACCTAAGCTCGAAGGGCTCATGCAGGCTGGCAAGGGCTTCGTGAGGCACTTTAACAAAGCCGAAGGTGATCGATCATTTCATCAGAAAGGAACGAAGGATGGATTTTCTTTTCAAGTGACTGGTGAGTCCTGCTGTATTATTTATAGAGTTGAGTTGATTAAGATTGTTGTTGACAATGCTCGATTTTGCTGCTGTGACATATATGGCCTAACTTCTACTTTTCAAAAAAATCTTTCCTTTATTGTTGGCTGATTATTGAGCAACATGAACGAATATCTAGGCCATCGGAAGGCCGATTGGCACTTTTGCTAATGCGTTTGTCTTATTGGGAGAAATAACTAAGTTTGCATAATTTCAGCTTGTTGAGCCGGTTGTTTGAGCACATGAGTTAACAGGTGTCGGAAGGCGATTTTGTAATGGACTTATTTTTATGTGGAATTAATGACGTAGTTTGTATATTGTTTCGATTTTAGTGGAGCTTGAGGCAATGAGTTGCTGGCAATGACTGCGCTTTGTGTGAATGTGTGTGTTAGGCGGGGTCCATCAATGACCATTGAAGGCCCAGAGCAAGACCCTTCGGTCCGCTACTATTCAGTGGTATTGCTTAAGTCTAGTGTTGTAAGCGGCTGTTTTGGACGTGTAAGTGGCTTCAATGTGCTACCTGTATTGTAACTGATGAGTTTTTAAATTGTAGATATTTGACTGCCTCTGTTATGCCGACCGACTCAAAATGAGTGAGCAGGTTTGGACTCTGTGGCTTGTTAAAATCTTGATGATCTTGATTTTCTAAAATTGAGAAAATTCCAACATTTGAGAGGTGCAAGCCTCAACATTGTCATTTTTTTGCAGGCTGACCAGTGTCTGAAAAACAAGGGGGGTTTCTTGCTATGTCAGCTGCTGACAGTTTGTAATAGAAACAATTCTGTAATTTCTGCTTATAGTGGCACATGCTCCTTATGAACATGAGGTGCTCTCATGACCCCGTTTTTCCATTTATCAGCTTAAAAACAGAAAAACAAAATCAACAATAACAGAAAAAGTAGAGCAGTTAAAAAGTAGAGCAGTGTGAACCTGATCTAAAAGCTAACGGGACACTGGAAACTACAAATAGTGAAAATATGTAAAGTAGGATATTTATTTTTGTTGCATTGAGTGTACTACTAATCATTCTGGCATCAAACAATACCTTTTCATGTTTGACACTGGTAATGCTCTATACATTTGCTTTTCTTCTTTTATCTAATGGTGGAAGGGGGTCTTGCTATGTCCACCTTGATTCTCTCAACTTACACCATTGTCACTAGCTAAGGGCTGTTGCTTAGTGTCTGCAGACAGTCAGTTATTCAGGAGGAGGATTTAGCTAATGCTCTTCTGTTGTGACACTGCCATTGATTTCTGTACACTCTACGTGGGAGAGACAAGGTTTTCAATTGTTCCCCTCATCTCCCTGCAAAGCTAGATTTGTCTATTCAACTCCCCTGATGGTATGTAATACCAACTTTGGTCCAAATAGAAATGGGTTAATTTTGTTGTCTAATGTCCTTTTGGGGTTCGACATGGTTAGATATCAGCTTTGTTGAAGTCTGTGAGTTTGACTTGTGTGGGTGCTGGCATTTTCCAACTATTAGGATCTCAGTTACTAGCTCATTATTTTTTTAGTAGTCTTTTCAAGGGGGAAGATGGAAGAGAGAGAGAGGATTAGCTTCTAACAACTGTCATAAGGGTCCAGGTTAATTTCCTCTCTCTGCTCAATGTATTAACTACATTTAAAAAAAAAACCCTCTGTCACTGTCCTTGTAGTGGTTATTACATTTCTTTTATAAAGTCTTTGCCCCTACGTAATTGTTCTTTGGTCACAGACATATTCTAGTGGCATTTGTACCCCTCGTTGTTGTTTGCTTGTGATGTCAGTGATCCAGCACTTGATACTGCAGGACTCTGAATTTCAAATCCTTACATACGAGTTTGGATTTAGCAGTCATGTTTTTGCATGATTGCAGCTCTACTGCTGCATCATCGCTTCAACCGCCCTGTTTTTCTCTCCAGCTGTAGAAAGTGCGAATAATAGCCTGCAATTAGTAAAGTAAATAATTAGAATTGTCTGTTATAATATGCCTGTTAAGTACTACATACAACATTTGGTTGTACACGAGTGAAGGACTGGGCAGGATAAGATGCAGTGCTGCAAAACATCTTGTAGTCCACCAATCTACTATGAACAAACTTAGACTGCCAAGCCAATTGGATAACTGCAGACACACATTTCTTGTTAGTGTTTTGGCCTGAAAGCAAGCCTGTTTGGTATTCAGGTACTGAAACAAGCTGTTCAGTTGCCACCAAGCAAGCTTTGTGCAATTGATTGAATCAGGTTAGCGGTAAAAAAACAAAAACACAATAAAACAAAACAGTTCCTCAGTAAAGGCACCTCTTTTGTTCCTTGGGATATCATAACACAAAACCACTCACAGACTGCAGTGTGGGATCCAATTGGATAGACACTTACCACCATGCCCCCCCCCACTCATATGTTGTTTTTTATTTTGAATAGCTGTTGTTCTCCAAAAGCCTGAAGATAGGCAACAGCATATTATGGGAAACACACTGCACTTAGGTTATGAAGGTTAGAAGAACATGCAGGGTACAGCAGCATATGACAGTGTGAACTATTTTGTTGTGTGTGCGAACACGTGCATGCGTGCATGTGTGTCTGCAGCTGGTCTTGCCTACTACTGGACCTATTAGCCTAACCCCCCCCTTTCATTCCAATTGTATCCAGCCAATTAACCCGCTCTTCCGAGTCGTCCTGATCACTGCTCCACCCCCTCTGCTGATCCGGGGAGGGCTGCAGACTATCACATGCCTCCTCTAAAACATTTGGAGTCGCTAGCCATTTCTTTTCACCTGACAGTGAGGAGTTTTGCCAGGGGGACGTAGCACGTGGGAGGATCACGCCATTCCCCCTAGTTCCCCCTCCCTCCCGAACAGTGCCCCAACTGATCAGAGGAGGCGCTAGTGAAGTGACCAGGACACATACCCACATCCGGCTTCCCACCCGCAGACACGGCCAATTGTGTCTGTAGGGATGCCTGACCAAGCCGGAGGTAACACTGGGGATTCGAACTGGGATCCCTTGTGTTGGTAGGCAACGGAATAGACTGCTACGCTACCTGGACACCCTAAAAATCTTTTTGCACAGTTATGACTGCTCAAGAACCTCTTGTGGTTGCAGTGATTCAAAATATTTGAACGTTTGTTCTCGCTATCACCGCTACCTCTCTTCATTCACCCTAGCTCACTTGACCAACGCTGCTCTCTGTTGCTGCCCGATCTAAGTCAACCATGTGCCGACTCACATCTACAGTTGACTCAAATTGGGCAGCGACATGATCAAACTTTATCAAAACAATTTTGATAATCCAAAAAATGCATAAATTATAAAGGAACAACTTCCTCTAGGTTGCAGTCAAAACAGGAAGTGTTGAATAATTTTGTCGCTGCCCAATCTGAGTCAACCTTAGATGTGAGACGCACATGCATGAATGCAGGACCTCTGCTAGCCATTTGGGTGCCCTAGGCGTAATTGCTTTGTGGTGCCCCCCCCCACCGTGTGGTGGTGCACAAACCACACCCATACCCCCACAAACCCCCCCAGGGAAAAAAAATCTCTAGCTTACGAACTTTAGCAAGCTGGTTGCCTCAAGATGTTTCCTACCATTAGGCTATGTATGTTATGCATTCCAAGGCTAACGTTTAAGCACTTTACAGTATTTTAGGAATTAATATTTCTAAAACATACCTACAAGTGATGCACGAGTGTCATCCCGCTGCTTCTTCTTTTTTCGCTTCTCTGCCCCCCACTCCTATTGCCTTTTTGAAGCCATAGCTAATGTTTAAGTAAGCGCCAGGCTTGAGTTTGTTAGGCGCAATCGCACAGACCATAGGAAGGAGGAGGGGGGGGCACCATAATTCATTTTATTATTTCGGGGAAATATGTTTAGCTTTGTATTACCTACAATGGTCTTATGATACCAATTATAATTGTGCTTCATCGTAAATTTAAATAATTAATAAATATGAAAATTATAAATAAATAAATAATTCTGGTGCCCCCTCCGGCAGTTGGTGCCCTACGCACAGTGCGTGATGTGCGTTATGGGAGCGGCGGCTTTGCAGGAATGTTAACGGTTTACCCAGCTTTATTATACTATGAAAATAAAGACAGGGTTAAGGTAAGACCCAAATGGTCATACAGCAAACTTTTTTTTTTTTTGGAAAATGCAAGTTCATGTTACCTCATTCACCTGTAAATCGGCCATACTAAATTGTCTCTAGGTGTAAGTGTGTGTTTGTGTGTGTGTGTGTGTGTGTGTGTGTGTGTGTGTGTGTGTGTGTGTGTGTAGGCCCTGTGATGGCCTGGCGGCCTGTCCAGGGTGTCTCCCCGGCCTGCCGCCCAATGACTGCTGGGATAGGCTCCAGCACCCCTGCGACCCTGAGGTCAGGATAACCGGTTTGTATAATGGATGGATGGAAGTTCGTATTAGATTTGTTCACATTCGTGCGAGGGTCCGCCTAGGAGGCTGCACATCCACAAACTGAAAGGCAAAACATTTTTATTAGGTAGATTTTTTTTTAGCTTTAGTGTTGCATATTAAAAAAAAATTTCCCCATATTTCCCATTCAATCAACTTGGGTGCTACACAAATGTTGTATAATGACAGGAAAAACTGTCCGTGTGTGCGTGTATCCGTCCGCTGCTAATCTCGCACACTACTGGGCCTGTCAGCCTAATAATTTTTACGCAGTTATGATTGTATGATGAAGGCTCTCTCATGGTTGCGGTGATTCAAAATCTTTGAAAAACTTGTTTTATACTGCAATTGAATGCTAATTCCTCAGCTGGGTTGTCACTAAGTCTGAGCACCAGAGAAGGGGAGATACACCTGATGGAGATCTGCACTCTACTGAGTGCACTCTAATAGTTGCTGTAGTTTTAGTCTCATTGCCATATACAATACCACAATCTACTTGTATGTACTACAGTTGAACCCACTTAGGTCGAACTCTGATAACTGGAATACCCCAACAACTCAAGGGTTTTTCAAAGTCCAGACAAATCTTGTACATTTTTATAGCAATCTGACTCAGATAAGTCGAGTTCAGATTAGTCGAGAACCCTCTAAACTAGATCACTCCCTTGTTCTAAAGTTTACAATCAATCATATGGACTATATACGCAATTTATTCAGGGGAGGTACTTGTCTGAAGTGAGAGATTTATATAAACCAGTAAAATTAATAGCATTTTTAAACATGCCTGGAAAGTGGTCCAACCTAGAAATAAGAGAACTTTGATCAGTCCACAAAGAGGATGAAATCAATAGTCAACTCTGTGGTAGTTAAATGAAAATCTAGAATGCCAAAATAGTAAATATATAATAAAGATAATGTTAGAGTTACAGATGCCGTAGTTTATGATTATAGTAGGCATCCTACATGGTTACGGAACAAGACGGAAAGCACTGTCATGTCATGTGCATCCATACAGCTTCTATCTGTAAGATAGAAGCTGTCTGTGTGAACAGGGAATCACCAGCGGGGCCGGAAAAATCCTTCCGACAGGACGTCACATTATGAAACAAGTGAAGTTTGGGCAGATGGTGGGCATGGTCAAGTCAATTTTATTTGTATAGCCCAATATCACAAATACCTGTAAAGTCCCACATTTTGCCCATGAGACACCTGTTTTTTGCCTTTGCTAGACTCTCACAGCCATGAAATCTTGTGCTTTTGCCTATCACTACACATAAGAAATACAAAATTCTACTTAGTTTGAGGTGCTGTGGAATGCTTTGGCTCCTGCTGCAATGCCGACCATAGCAGTAATATACACTTTGACTTATTTTGAAACAAATAGGCTATTGAATATCCGGTATGGATGAAATGCAAGTGGCAAAAGGCTGGAGGTAGCCTACTCAAGCATATACACCCCATGAAAGACTGGTCAGTTTGAAATTCTGCAAGGCAGATAGCAAGGACACATTTGCACGTATAGGCCACACGCTAAAAATTGATACAGTTGATAGGTATGGGTGGGTGAGTTAATGAAGAGAAAAAATGTCATGCTAAGATTAGATTATTTTATTCATCTAGACAAGTCTTCATATCGTTGATTCCAATTTAAAGTGCCAATGACAGAGGGGAAAGACAAGTGAATGTCAATGAGAGGTGCAGAGCTGCTGTTATGTGTGGCTCCTGCCAACCAGTCTGTGTATTGACTCACATACACACTTTCACCTATCCACACCAGAGGCACTGTGAGTGGGTTACGGCATAGAAAATGCTGTATTAGGCTCCTCCAAGGATTTTCTGCCTGCAGTCATTTGAAAACTTTCCATCAGGTCCATGCAGTAACTGCCCCATGCCCCCCCAAAAAATGATAGATTAAAAGAACAAAGTAGCCTATGTGATAAAAAGGCTTGGCGATGAAAAATTGTCATTGACACAAAGCATCACACCTTTAGTATAAACAACTTACCGGTTAACTTGAGGCCCCATCACATTGACTATTTTTCCCTCCTCCGACAGGTTCAACTGTATGTATGTAAGTAGGGTGTGTTTGCTCAGACAGCAGATCAATGCATGTCCTATAATGTGCTTCTCTGTATTCTTTTAGTAAAGTTTGTGTCATAAACCGTAATATTTATGCACTGGGCATAAATATTTCTGTGGCATTTGGAGAAAATTTGCAATTTCTTTTAAAATATTCGTGGTCTTTTGGCTGGGAGACATTAAAAGCAATGAACCAAGACTTCCCAACTCAGCGGTTTGACTCATCCAAATTACCTGTGATCAAGTCAATGATTGACCTTCACAGTACAGTCAAGTGACAGTTCCAAACAATGGGGAGGCACAGACAGAAAGATAAGGTTCTTGGAGAACTTCTCCACTCATTTTCCTCAAAGCCACAAAAACATAAAAAACATTATTCAACTTAAAGTCACCCCTAATTATTTTGCATTAACTCAAGGCTGAGTCTGTGTGTGCTCTCATAGTGCAATTTTGAGTGCCTCATTACAACAGCTGCCACCCAACTAGGCTTTCTAACGCGTACACAATGTGGCAGCCTATGAGGGAGAGACCACTTTCAGCTACTTCATTCCAAGATGACAACAAGGACATACAGTGTCCTTGATGCGAAGCACCACAGTTGAGTCCAAGCAAGTAAGTCAAGTTTATTTATATAGCACCTTTCACAGACACAAGTCATAAACTGCTTCACAGTCAAATAAATAAAACAAGGATAAATCGCAGATAAAAGTGCTTCGCAGTCAATAAATAAAACAAAGATAAACAACAGATAAAACACACGAGAGAAAACAGGGATAAACACAAGTTAAAACATAAAATACCACATACTACCTCGATGCCTGTCTGAACAGATGGGTTTTTGACAGCTTTTTAAAATAATCCACAGAGTCCACATACCTCAGATTTATTGGGAGACTATTCCAAAGTTCAGGTGCTGCTGACTGGAAAGCACGATCTCCCCGAGTCTTAAAACCTGTCTGAGGGACACTTAGAAGATCCTGGTAAGAAAACCTAAGAGCTTGGCTCATGGTGTGGGGGTGCAGAAGGTCCATGATGTAATGGGAAGCCTGGCCATGTAGGGCTCTATAAGTGAGCACCAAGATTTTAAAAGGTATTAACGGGAAGCCAGTGCAGAGAGGTTGAAATAGGCGTAATGTGGGACCATCTGTTGGGATCATGTTAAAAACCTAGCAGCAGCATTTTGGACAGTTTCTAAACAGTTCAAGGAAGGCTTATTAAGGCAGGTAAAAAGAGAATTGCAATAGTCTAAACGTGGTGTGATAAAAGTATGTATTAGCATCCTCATTTCAGCCCTTGACATAACAGACCTGAGTTTGGCTATGTTTCTAAAGTGAAAGAAACATTATTGGGTTAGCATCCTAATATGAGCATCAAAACTCACTGATTGGTCAAAAATCACACCACGATTATGCAGACTAGACCGAGAAGAAGAGGATAAGGAACCAAGGTTCTGCCTGATCACTGAGTAAAGGTTATCAGGCCGAATAGTCAACAATTTGGGGCGGCACGGTGGCCCAGTGGTTAGCACTGTTGCCTCACAGCAAGAAGGTCCTGGGTTCAAACCCCAAGCCATCCCAGGTCCTTTCTGTGTGGAGTTTGCATGTTCTGCCAGTGTCTGCGTAGGCTTCCTCCAGGTGTTCCGGTTTCCTCGCACCATCAAAAAGATATGAATGTAGGGTTAATACTTCTATCTGTGTGCCTGACCAAGGCAATGGAAAGAAGAACTGGAGTTGGTCCCCGGGCGCTGCAGCTGCCCACTGCTCCTATATAACAGGATGGGTTAAATGCAGAGAACAAATTCGTTGTAAGAATAGATTTTGTTGTAAGAATACAATGACAAAATAAAGTGGCCTTTTCTTTCTTCTTTAGTTTTAGCTGCAGAAAATTATTTGCTATCCAGTTCCTAATTGCATTTAAACAGTTGTTCAGTACAGAAAGTCTATCAAGCTCATCTGATTTGAAGGAGAAATACAACTGAATGTCATCAGTGTACAAATGATAGATGTTGCTGAAACCACTAATCTGTCCTAGAGGAAGCATGTATATGGAGAATAAAGTAGGCCCCAAGACCAATCCCTGGGGGACACCGCATGATAAAGCAACAGTATCTGACACAAATTCACCTACAGAGACTGAGTAAAAGTCAAAGTATATTTATTGTCCCTTGCAGGGAAATTAGTTTTCATAAAAACTCTCACACAAAGACAAAACATACAAACACCAAGGTGGAATTGACAACAGGACATAGTGGGCAAGGAGAAACAAAGTAGATCAAATATAAAAACCATAAAATATACAATATACAGACCAAGGAAACTAGCGAACTGCAGACAACAGATGAATACTATCTACTATTTAAAAATTGGATGGCAGTGGGGACAAAGGAAGCCTGTATCTCTTAGTCCTAATACAGGGCATCCTCAACTCATGACCTGAAGGTAACAGCTCAAACTCTGGCCGAAGGGGGTGACCTTGGCACTCCAGAAGGGAGAGTCCTATCTGTGAGGTAGAACCACCCCAGTGCAGTCCCAGAAATGCCCACCAGGTGCTTTAGTCTATGGACCTGGTGTGGTGTTCAACAGTATCGAATGCTACGCTAAGGTCCAATAAAACCAAAACCGAACACTCTCCAGCATCTGCAGCCATTAAAATATCATGTGAAACTGAAGGAAGGCTGTTTCAGTTGAGTGTAGTTGACGAAAACCAGACTGAAATTTGTCCAACACCCTGTGCAAATCCAGTGCTTGAGCAAGTTGCTTTTTCAACAATCTTTTCTAATATTTTAGAAAAGAAAGGAAGTTTAGAAATATGCCTATAGTTCTCTGGCAGGGAGGGGTCCAGGTTTGGTTTCTTCAACAAAGGTTGAACAATAGCCTGCTTAAAATAGCTGGGGACACACCTTGATAAAAGAGAGCTGTTATAATATTAACTAAACGGGGACTGATGAGATTAAAAACCTTTAAGAACAAAGTGGTTGGTAGGACATCGAGTGGCTTGAAGAAGGTTTGCAAATGTGTTAAGTAGATTCTGACTTTGTGTCCACCTGAGAAATTATTAACAAAGAAACTAGCCTATATACTTAAATAAGTTAGTTTCATTGTAGATGATTAAATGTCTGGAGGTGCAGCCTCCAGACATTTAATCATCAGTCTGTCAAGCGCCTGAAGTTTGTGGGCGAAGCTACCGTCATCGGACTCATATCTGAGGGTGACGAGTCTGCTTACAGATGGGAAGTTAACCACCTGGTTTCTTGGTGCAGCCAGAACAACCTGGATCTAAAACCCCTGAAGACAGTGGATATGGTGGTGGACTTCAGGAGAAGTCCCCCCCCCCAACCCCACCCTGTGTGACTCCCCAATTACCACTGTGGAGTTATTCCATTTCCTGGGCACCACCATTGCTCAGGATCTCAAGTGGGAGCTACGTAAACATCAGTTCCCTCATTAATAAAGCACAGCAGAGGATTCCTGTGGCAGCTGAAGAAATTCAACCTGCCACAGACAATGATGGTGAATTTCTACACTTCCATCATCGAGTACATCCTAACCTCCTCCATCACAATCTGGTACGCTGCTGTCACCGCTAGAGACCAGGACAGGCTGCAATGCATCATTCACTTGGCAGAGAAGTGATCGGCTGCCGCCTCCCATGTCTCCAGAACCTGCACGCCCCCAGGACCTTGAGGTGGGCAGGGAAGATCGTTGTTGACCCCTCCTACCCTGGACACCACCTATTTTGAGACTGCTCTCTGGGAAGAGGCTTAGGTCGATCAGGGCCAGAACTTCATGCCACAAGAAGAGGTTCTTCCCTGCTGTAGTTGGACTTATCAACAGGACTTATCAACAGGCCCCCTGTATCAACAGGGGGCCTGTTCAACACACACACACACACACACACACAAACACACACACACACGTGTATTTGTATTTTTTTTTCACATTTAATTTTTATCTTATTTTATTCTCTGTACCAACAACACCAAGCTAAATTCCCAGTGCATGTAATGGACATGACAATAAAATAATTTCTGATTCTGATTCCAAACTATTAACATCAGTCTGCCCACAACGTGGACTACTGAAAAGTTGTTAAAGCACCAGTCATCATGTTGACAACAGGGTTACCACTGAGGAGTTGCAAGCAGCTCAGTAGGAGGAAAAAGTGGTACGTTCCATCTGACGGGGACTTGCAGGAGGCTGAACATAGTTGTTCATTTTATGTTGTACTTGAAGTTAAGTCTTTTGATAATTTCTGTTTTCTTTATCAAGTCTAAAGCCTTGCTGAACATTTTTTTTAAAACTTTAGA
This sequence comes from Lampris incognitus, assembly GCF_029633865.1. Lineage (NCBI taxonomy): Eukaryota > Metazoa > Chordata > Actinopteri > Lampriformes > Lampridae > Lampris > Lampris incognitus. Next base: position 36,502,324 of record NC_079216.1, on the reverse strand, counting down.
GCCCTGTATCAGTTTTTTTTTGTCTCTTTGCCACTCCACTTCCCTGTAGAGGTGGCCCAGTGAGTATGTGAATGAGTGAGTTCCTTTGAAGGTCCATGAGTTGCTTCACATCTAAAAAAAAACCAAAAAACAAACTAAAGGCTAAGATATGCTTTGAATATTTCTCTTATATATATTTTCCTCAGCTCCCTTTTTCTGTTTCTGTTTCTATGAATAGCCATGACCAAATGATCCACAAATGTTTGTTCTGCATGTAAAGATATTTGACTAGACCTAAAGAAATCAGCCAGTTATGCAAATGATGGCCTCAAATGGGACTTTTCACCAGGGGCTAATGTTTAAGATTTTCTGCTGAACATGTGAAATGGACAGGATTAGGAACGAGTATATGAGGAGGGACATCTCAGGTTGTACGGTTTGGAGACAAAGCAAGAGAGGCAAGATTGAGATGGTTTGGACATGTGTGGAGGAAAGATGCTGGGTATATTGAAAGAAGGATGCTGAAGATGAAGCGGAAAAAAAGGAAGTCCAAAGAGGAGGTTTGTGGATGTGATGAGGGAGGACATGCAGGTGGTTGGTGTGACAGAGGAAAGATGGAGAGGACAGGAAGAGATGGAAATGGATGATCTGCTGTGGTGACTCCTAACTGGAGCAGCCAGAAGAAGACGAAGAAGACATGCCGATATTTCTCATATTTCATACCAGTCAATCCTCGTGTGAGCACTTACACATTTCTATTTCTGCTAACACAGAATTGATGTTAAATCCCCTGAAAACATATTTTCTTAACAGACCTCTATGACGCAGGCATTTCACTCACATTTGCAAATATTATTGCTTGGCCCTACATAACAGTGTTGCAATAATATTACACTACACAAAAATGATAAGATTTGTAACTCAGGGGCACATATGCTTCTCATAGAAGTCAGTGTGGCGCCTTGCTTAATCAGTTACTGAAAATGAGCTGGGTCCTGTGCATGACTGTACCAATTACTGGAAAAATTGTCATTTCAGATGAGAGATTACTGCATATTTTTTTTATGCTCTCCTCTTGTCTGAGTTGGGCAGGAATGTGTCGGAGGTTGTTGACGTCAGGTAATTCTATGTCATCTGATAAACAAGTCAGAATTAGAAAGGCACCTACATCAGCTATGCCTTTACCGCACTTTATCATAAAACACAAGAAATGTTAAAAGCACAAAGTTAATAAAATCAGATATAGCAAAATGAAAGCCTGGCGTTACTGTAATGTTCATCGTGACGTATCATTAACATTTTGAGCGGCAACGCACCCTTAAGTGTTTTGAGTTTGTCTAATCCGTCCATCTATTATCCAAGCCGCTTATCCGAATTCAGGTCGTGGGGATGCTGGAGACAGACCGCCAGTCCATCACAGGGCTGACGCATTCACACCTAGGGACAGTTTAGTAAGGCCAGTTCACCTGACCTACATGTCTTTGGAGGAAACCCACACAGACATGGGGAGAACATGCAAACTCCAGAGGATGACCTGGGATGACCCCCAAGGTTGGACAACCCCGGGGTTCGAATCCAGGACCTTCTTGCTGTGAGGCAACTGCACCAACCACGGCACCAGCGTGCCACCCAATTTGTCTAATTTAACACCTAAATTAAAGAAATGGATGAGGACAAGGACCGAGCGAATCTGAGAATTGACAGTCAACAAAAATACCATTTTATCTTCACTGTGTTGTTTCTCATTATGTGATCAGTCATGTCTATCTGCATGACTTTCTGTCTCCCCATGTTTGTTTTTCTGTTTATTTGTCTGTGGGGTCTTTTGTTTTGCTTTTAATGCACACTGTCAGCAGGCCTGACATACAACACAGGGCATTTGTATGCCAGTGTGTCCTTGATTAACTCTGAAGTGGAGTTCAGGTTCTCCACCTGCAAAGGAAATCTTTATTAATTATCAAGAACTGCTTATATCAACTCTGTCCTTTGGATGATTTGTGGGATGAAAAGAGTACAGGGCTTTTGTTCAACATTTATAGCCGCCACCAATCCCCCTCTTCAGCGTGATTGATCAGCTAAACAACCAATCAGCATTGCTTCTCCAAATGTTTGTCTGTGTTACGGTATCATCAACCTGGTAGGTGGGTTACTCTCACTGTTCTGTCTTAACCAGAAGCACCTGATGACCTGACTGTTGATAGTTCTTCTATTTCTGTCTGTAACCATTAGATCATCCTATGACAGCTGATTGGAAGGCTCAGGTGAAGGGGCCATGAATGGACCACGACTCCCATGAGTCCTTTTTGCCGAAAGTCGGCAGGGAACTGGCAACTACCAATTCTGCAGGAATAAAGGGAGATACATGAGACTCCCAACAGTAACAGCTCAGAGCTGAGGCTGATAAGCAGCAATTTATTTAGACTCGGGATGTTTGGAGAATGGCTTCCCCAAGATACAAGATACAGTGTGTTCCAAATTTTATATACAGTGGTGCTTGAAAGTATGTGAACCCCTTGAGCAGTTTAGATTTTTCTGTTGTTTTACCATGATTTTCTTATTCTATCATCACCAGTTTTTATGTATGAAATGTCAGATATATGTTTATCAGTTGCATGTACTTGTTTAGTGGGACTTGTTTAAGTAGCCCAAAAACTACATGAAACATGGAATTAGTGTATGTGCAAAAGTAAGTGAACCCCCAGCTGCATTGGTTAAGTCAAGCAGGTAACAGACTCGGGTGAAACACATTTGGGTGCTTAATTAATCATTTAAGCAGACCAATGAAATGAGACATCCTTGGGAAAGGGTTTGGCCTGCACTAATTAAAAGAGAGAGGAAACCAACCAAATCACTGTGGTCCCATACAAATCAACAATGCCGAGAGCAAAGGAGATATCCGAGGACATGAAGAAGAGGGTAGTGATAGCCCATCAGTCTGGGGAGGGATATAAGACCATCTCCAAAAAATTCCAGCTCCATCCATCCACTGTAAGACAAATAATTTACAAATGGAGGGCCTTCAACATGACAGCAACTCTGCCTAGAAGTGGACGCCCATCAAAACTATCACCCAGAAGCACCAGAAAAATAATAAATCAGGTAAAGGCCAACCCACACATCACCTCTAGAGAGTTGCAGACCTCTCTGGTAGCATCTGGGACAAATGTGCATGCGTCTACAATCAGACGAAAATTGAATAGCCATGACATTCATGGGAGGGTTGCTAGAAGGAAGCCTCTGCTCTCAAAAAAGAACAAAGCTGCCCATTTCAACTTTGCCAGAGAGCACTTGGAAAAACCAGAGCCCTTCTGGAAGTCCATTCTCTGAACAGACGAGTCCAAAATAGAATTATTTGGTCACAATCAAAACCGACATGTTTGGAGAAAAGCCAACCCTGCATATGAAGAAAAGAACCTCCTCCCAACAGTGAAGCATGGTGGTGGAAATGTGAAGGTCTGGGGCTGCTTTTCTGCTTCTGGACCTGGACGACTCCATATTATCCAAGGAACCACGAATTCTCCGGCATATCAACAAATTCTTGACCAGAATCTCCTGCCATCAGTCAGGGAGTTGAAGCTGGGACGAAAATGGATTATGCAACAAGACAATGACCCAAAGCATTCCAGCAAAAGAGGATTCGTACTCTGGATAGGCCCAGTCAAAGTCCGGATCTTAATCCAATTGAAATGTTGTGGCGAGACCTGAAGAAGTTGGTACATACCAGATGTCCCTCCAACCTCTCTCAACTGGCTGAGTTCTGCAAGGAGGAGTGGGCAAAAATCCCTATAAGCAGATGCGAGAGACTGGTTAGTAGTTACAGAAGACGTTTGGTTGAAGTAATGGCTGCAAAAGGAGGAGCCACAAGCTACTAATACAAGGGTTCACATACTTTTGCACATGTTAAATTTTCAGTTTTTGTGAAATAAACCACCTTTGTTAAATTAAATAATGAAAATATATCTCTTTTTGTGTGTGTGTCCATTATTTGGAAGGTGTGCTTTACAAATTGGGATTTGGATGTATGTGTAATAAGCTTATTTTAATGTTTTTTACAAAAACAGTGACCATGTCTGGAGGGTTCACAAACTTTCAAGCAGCACTGTATATATATAAAAAATTGTATCCGGTCAATTACCCCACTCTTCCGAGCCATCCCGGTTGCTGCTCCACCCCCTCTGCCGATCCGGGGAGGGCTGCAGACTACCACATGTCTCCTCCGATACACGTGGAGCCGCCAGCTGCTTCTTTTCACCTGACAGTGAGGAGTTTCGCCAGGAGGACGTAGTGTGTGAGAGGATCACGCTATTCCCCCCCAGTTCTCTCTCCTCCCTGAACAGCCGCCCCGACTGACCAGAGGAGGCGCTAGTGCAGCGACCAGGACACATACCCACATCCGGCTTCCCACCCGCAGAAACGGCCAATTGTGTCTATAGGGACGCCCGACCAAGCCAGAGGTAACACGGGGGATGCGATCCAACGAGCCCTGTGTTGGTAGGCAACGAAATAGACCGCTACGCTACCCAGACGCCCCTCCCAAGTATATTTAGCTTTTCACTAATCCTGAGGGGCTTTGTGATGTTCCTATTGTGAACTACACTATATGGACAAAAGTATTGGGACACACCTCTTAATCATTGAATTCAGGTGTTTCATTAAGACCCATTGCCACAGGTGTATAAAATCAAGCAGCTAGCCATGCAGTCTGCATTTACAAACATTTGTGGACAAACGGGAGGTTCTGAAGAGCTCAGTGAACTCAAGCGTGGTATTGTCATAGGATGCCACCTTTGCAATAAGTCAGTTCGTGAAATTTCTTCCCTGCTAGATATTCCACGGTCAACTGTAAGTGGTATTATTGAAAAGTGGAAGCTTTTAGGAACAACAGTAACTCAGCCACGAAGTGGCAGACCACGTAAAGTCACACAGCGGGGTCAACGACTGCTGAGGCGCAGAGTGCGTAAAAGTCGCCAACGCGCTGTTGACTCAATAACTGCAGAGTTCCAAACTTCCTCTGCCATTAACATCAGCACAAAAACTGCGGTTTCTATGGCCGAGCAGCCGTATGCAAGCCTTACATCACCAAGCACAATGCCAATCGTCGGATGGAGTGGTGGAAAGCACGCTGCAACTGGTCTCTGGAGCAGTGGAAATGTGTTCTGTGGAGTGACAAATCACGCTTCTCTGTCTGGCAGTCTGATGGACGAGTTTGGGTTTGGCGGATGCCAGGAGAACATTACCTGCCTGACTGCATTGTGCCAACTGTAAAGTTTGGTGGAGGAGGGATAATGGTATGGAGTTGTTTTTCAGGGGCTGGACTAGGCCCCTTAGTTCCAGTGAAGGGAAATCTTAATGCTTCGGCATACCAAGACATTTTGGACAATTCTATGCTTCCAACGTTGTGGGAACAGTTTGGGGAGGGCCCTTTTCTGTTCCAGCATGACTGTGCCCCAGTACACAAAGCAAGGTCCATTAAGATGGTTGGGTGAGTTTGCTGTGGAAGAACTTGACTTGCCCGCACACAGCCCTGACCTCAACTCCATCGAACACCTTTGGGATGAACTAGAACAGAGATTGCGAGCCAGGTTTTCTCATCCAACATCAGTGTCTGACCTCACAAATGCTCTTTTGGATGAATGGGCAAAAATTCCCACAGGTACACTCCAAAATCTTGCGGAAAGCCTTCCCAGAAGAGTGGAAGCTGTTATAGCTGCAAAGGGGGGGCAACTCCATATTAATGCCTATGGATTTAGAATAGGATGTTATAAAGCTCCTGTAGGTGTAATGGCCAAGTGTCCCAATACTTTTGTCCATATAGTGCATGCTGTCCCTCTCCCACTCGGCAACTACTGAACACTGATCCATCCTGAAGAGGGATCCCTTCCTGTGATGCTCTTCCTGAGGTCCCTCCCACTTAATTCCTTAAAAGTTTTTTTTCCCGTGAAGTTTTTCCTCATCTGTGTCAAGGGTCTCAGGATGGAGGGTGTCGTCCACTGTTGTTTACTGTATCTAACTGTTTTATTACCATGTGAATGTAAAGCCCTCTATGAATGGGTCTGTGATGAATGGTTATACAAACAAACTTAACTGGATTTCCCGTGGGCGCGACAGAGGAATAATCTCTGATTATGAGATCATTGATATTACATCTACCTAACAGTGAGGGTGCCAGGATCAGTGCCACAGTGATGTGACAGTGACCCAGCGACAGATGAGCAAGGGAAAGAAAAAGCAGGACGATTTTTGAAAGATGAGCAGAGTACACAGAGCAGCTCTGGGGAAGGAAATTGATGGGGGTAAAACACAAACAAGTATTTTTATATTTCATCACTATGTGGCGAATGGGGCACGATCGCCCCTGTCTGGACTCAGCCTAATTGACTCGACACAGACAGTGACAGATAGCTGAAGGCTGCGCGGACGCAAACCCACATCACTCTCTCTCCCCTGCTCGACTTTTAATTCGAATGTTTTTAAATCATCAAAGTCTTTGTGGTTTAATTAATAGGCTGTTGCATCCTAATATACCATCTGTGTTTGTGCCTCTTTGTCTCTGTGCAAGTTGACAGTGATAAATTGGGAGGTGGAGACAGTAACTTTAAAAAACAGTATGGCAATAACGCAGTGTCATTCTGTGTACAACTATCATTGTGCATTTCCTGGTGAGCAGTGTAAAAACAAACAAATCAAAGTGTGCAAGACAAAGTCAAATAGAAACGTTACGGATACACATCTACATGTGTAGAAAGTTTGCGCCATCATACCATTGTTTTCTGAGGACTGTGAATAACCAGCCGAGTATTTTTTGGGGGGGGGGGGGGGCACAAGGCATCAAAACAACAAAACTCAAGCAGCCCCCAGCTCTTGTGTTTTTGAATGTGGAAATCTGGGTTGTGGGTGGGCGGAGGTCTTTAGTTGTTTACTTTGTTTCACCCACTACCGTCCAGCAAACCTCGCTGATATTGGATATCCATAATAGGCTTCAGGACAGACAAAATATCATACCAAGCACTTTTCAACAGACACGTTTTTACTACTTTGCTTGTTTAACATTAAGGTGAGTAATTTTTATTATTTCTGCACTTCAACTTGGAAGCTGAGCCCACCAACACACATCTTGACAAACTTATGGAGCCCACCACTCGTCACTGGGGGAAAAAAAGGACTACACAGAAATCCATTTCCTCTGCTTTGAAACCAGGTGCACAACTCTTTTTCCAATTCAGAATACAGATTGTTAGACAGTGCACACGAATATAAGAACCACACATGGTATTTAATATTAAAAGGTAGCGATTTACACATTGACTTCTTTTTATCTGCCTGTTCAAGGTGTCTGCAGTGGGTAAGATAGACACTTAACTGTCCTACATCACAGAAAGTTGAATCAGTTCATCTGGACACATTTATTGACACAAACGTTTCAGCACTCATCTTAGTGGCCTCTTCAGTCTAAGCTGACTGCAGGTATCCCCACCCTTATAAACAATACCATGGCATAACGACTGAAAACAGATGTCATTTATTAGATGGCAACAGATGTAGAATACATCTGTTGCCATCCTAAAATGCTGTGATTGCAACTATTGCCCAATCCTCTGTGAATAGTACACATGGCCATTGAAAATAGTTAATGGTCACGGCAGTTTGTAAAATCAGAATCATGTTTATTGGCCATGTAAGTTTGCACATACATGGAATTTGACGCCCGGTTTTGTGGCTCTCTGTGTACTTAACTTAGAATATTAACACTACAACGCAACAGTCTTCATATATACGTATACACAAGGATTGATTTATACAGGTGAAATAAGAGGTGATAAGATGAAATGGTGCAGAGAATATATCAGAGATGCTGAAATAGATGTTAGCAGGTTACTTACATGCATGCCTGAGGTGGACATGACGGAGTGTACCAGTATACGTACAATGTACAGTACAGTATATACAAAATGGTGGAATTTATTTGACAGTGTTAAGCGTTGATTTGAATGACAGCCCGCGGAAAGAAACTTTTTATATCTGGCTGTTTTGGGGTACAGTGCTCTGTAGTGCCTGCCAGAGGGAAGGAGTTGGAACAGGTTGTGACCAGGATGTGATGGGTCTGCAGTGACGTTGCCTGCCTGTTTCCTGAGTCTGGAGGTGTATAAATCCTGAATGGCGGGCAGGTTTGCACCACTGATTTTCTCTGCAAACTTAACTGTCCGTTGTAGTCTGTCCCTGTCCTGTTTGGTGGCTGAACCAAACCCGACAGTGATGGATGTGCAGAGGACAGATTGGATTATTGCAGTATAGAACTGAATCAGCAGTTCCTGAGGCAGATTGAATTTCTTGAGCTGGTGGAAAAAGTACATCCTCTGCTGGGCCTTTTTGATGATTGTGTCTATGTTGGATGCCCACCTTAGGTCCTGGGAGATTGTGGAACCCAGAAATGTGTAGGTTTTCACCATAGACACAGTGCTGTTGAGTATGGTGAAGGGAGGGGGGGCAGTGTTGGGGGACTCCCCTGAAGTCCACTATCATCTCCGCTGTTCTGAGCGTGTTCAGCTCCAGGTTGTTATTGCCGCACCAGAGGGCCAGCTGATCAACCTCATCTATATGCAGACTCGTCACCATCCTGGATAAGGCCAATGATGGTTGTGTCATGCGCAAACTTCAGGAGTTTAACAACGGGTCACCTGAGGTGCAGTCATTTGTGTAGAGGGAGAAGAGTAGAGGGGAGAGTACACAACCCTGGGGGGCACCAGTGCTGATTGTCCGGGTGCTGGATGTGATTTTCTACCCAGCCACACCAGCTGCCTCCTGTCTATCAGGAAGTTTTTAAATCCACTGGCAGATGGGGGCCGGTACAGTGAGCTGGTTGAGTTTGGAGTGGAGGATGTCTGGGACGATGGCGTTAAACGCTGAGTTTAAACGCACAAACACCCTTGCGTATGTTGCTGGGGAGTCGAGGTGTTGGAAGATGTAGTGCAATCCCATGTTGACTGCATCATCTACTGACCTGTTTGCTACATATGAAATACATATGAAACCGATTGTTGTTTTTGGTCATTATACCACTGTATTGTTTATAAGGGTGGTGATACCTGCAGTCAGTTGAGACTGAAAAAGTCACTTAAATGAATGATGAAATGTTTCTCTCAATAAACGTTGTGTCCAGATGAACTGATTCAACTTTCTTTGAGTTCCTTACCTAGATTATTGAGCATGCATAAAGACATCTGTTGTCCCTGTGATGGCCTGGTGGCCTGTCCAGGGTATCTCACTGCCTGCTGCCCAATGACTGCTGGGATAGGCCGCAGCATCCCGCGACCCCTGATTGGGATAAGTGGCTTGGATAATGGATGGATGGATGGATGTCCTACAAGAGGATATTTATTACAAAAATGATATACTACATATTTGGGTGAAAGTAACAAAAACAAGTAATTTATCGAGTCACTTACGTTTTTCACTCTTTTTAAATCAAATGACCTTTTTAGAGTTCTCTTTAACAATAAATATAGTAGTTTGTTAGTATAAATTCTCAATAATGAAGGATAAAGTGGTTTGGAGGAGCTTTGTGGCTGCACCTGTCTTGAGTCAGTGTAAATGGCTTGAAACAGATTGAAATCATGGCTGTACCTCCATTGTGGTGAGAAATGAAGAAAACGTCTTTAAAAAAAATCGGCATAGTTTTAATCAAATGCCCAGGATTTATCAAATCATTGCTCAGTTATGAAATTCACATGCACTCTGCTCTGCTCAATCAGTCAGGCTCCGACGACCGGTCTCTATTTTGTTTGTATTTGTTTACTCACAGTCATACACTGTAGCACAAGTAATGTGTGCTGTACATATTGCTTTTGAAAGAAGCAAACTCCCCCTGAGCTTGGGTGTGCATCGGCATTGTTGGGACAAGTATTCTTTGGTGTGTATGTGTGTGTATAGGCCTAGACAATCCACCAAAGTGATGCGTAATGCTAGCTGACACTTGTTTCACAACTACAGTGTGTTTTGACTCTGACCACTACTGCAGTGTTTCCCCACTCTGTTAGCATTACACGGCAAAGGTTTGAATAGAGGTGATTTGCATATATAAATAAATAAGATTTTAATGTCTTTTCTTTTAGTATTGTGTTGCCTTGGTGTCTACCATACAATAAACATGCCTCAGGTGTCGCTTTGCTATCTTTTGTTTACAGCAACAGCATGTCTCGCTAATGGGATATGTGCAAAAAAGCGAATCCATCAAACTCCCTCATCTTTCCAAGACTGTGTCCCCGCTTTCACTCTGTTTTGTTGTGGAGAATTTTCTCCAGTTGTGGCGTCATGTCCCAGTCAGATATATGGTTCAGTACAAGGCTGCAAGGCAGTGTCGTAATGAAGGAGGGAGCCCAGCAGAGGCTTATTAATAGTAGGTGTGTGTGTGTTTGTGTGTGCGCGCGCGCGCGCGCGTATGCGCACGTGGGCTATATGCACGTGTAAGGAGTGTTAAGGCTGAAAATTGAAGAATCTGGATCACAAGATCCCTAGGGACCTTCTCTCTCTCTCTCTCTCTCTCTCTCTCTCACTCACTCACTCACTCACTCACTCACTCACTCACTCACTCACTCACACACACACACACACATCATACAAGATAGAAAACACGAAGAACATGTTCTTGAACCAAATGAACGATAATATTTATACCAGAGGAGGGAGTTTAACCTACTTTCTCAGCCACAACTTACACACATATCGTTCCTGCTTCCTCCCATCCTCATGTATGGACATAAACACACAAATGGGCTTTGGCTTGTTTGAAATAGTTTCCTTTTTGATTTTGTACAAAATCTGCTTGTTTGTCAGAGGTAGGGGTGGGACGATATGTAGATTTCATGTCACAATTATCCTGGTCAAAATAATTGGCCCGATTATCCTGATAATCGCCAAAATATGCTTAAAACTGTTAAAATTGCACAAAAACATACTGCAATCAATTTACCTTACAGTTTGTTAAGAAACAGCCGCCCATTACCCAAGCCGCTTATCCCAATCGGGGTCGCGGGATGCTGGAGCCTATCCCAGCAGTCATTGGGCGGCAGGCGGGGAGACACCCTGGACAGGCTGCCAGGCCATCACAGGGACAAAAACTGTCTTTATGCATACTCAATAAACCAGGTAAGGAACTCAAAGAAAGTTGAATCAGTTTATCTGGACACAAAGTTCATCGAGAGAAACATCCCATCATCCATCTAAGTGACCTCTTCAGTCCCAACCGACCTCAGGCATCCCCATCCCTACAAACTATACAGAGAAAGTTAAGAAAAATATTTTTATTGCATCACAGATAAGACACACTTTTGGCTGGACAGACCAACGCTAGCTAGCGACGACGTCACTGAAGTTACACAATTGCCGGCCTACCAACCACGTAGGTGGGAGTTTCCCTGTTGGCCATATTGTAGCGAATTCGGGGGGCAGCCCGGGAACCGTCGCCACAGCCGGGACGCGAACCCGTATTTCCCACTCCGCAAGCGACAACGTTAACCAGTCGACTAAAGGGTCTGACCCGTTAGTCAAGGACCAACGTGTCTACTTATCCATGAACGTTACAGCGTTTTTATTTTATTTTTATTTTTTTTGTATTGCTGCTCGTGGATACTGCTGAAACTTGTCATTGCAAAAAAAAAAAAGTTCAATTCATAAAACAGCAGCACTAATAGCCACACGCAGTTAGTGAAAATAATTAGCGTCTTCGGAGTTGGTGGTAACTGAAGCGCATCTATTAAGGGGTGTCACGACCAGACTTTGCAGTGATTTTAGCCAGGTAATTATTTCATATACAAATAAATTTGTGCTATTTACCCGTATAAACGTTTGAAATCGGCTGTCCAGTACAGCTGCTGTTCACGGACCCCCCACCGTCACGCTCGTCACACTTGGCTCCGGATGACGGATGGTTGGCGGTGGCGTCTCGGAGGACGCCATGCCTTCGCAAAATAACCAGCAAAAAAAACCCAAAAACGACAGGACAGTCAACAAACAGAAGAAACACTTACCTTATCAGGCAGAAAAGACCGATTGAGAAAAAAAAATCTCCGAAATTAGAAACAGTACAGATATACAGATAAGACCAAAACCCCGCGTCAGACGCGTGATTTTTTTTCGTACCCGTTTTCGGGAACTCTGCCTCTGATTGGCTAGTACTCGTTGAGAGAGCGTTTACCTGGATTCCGGGAAGACCCGCCCCTACTCTATCTCTGATTGGCTATCCCTATCCCTAACCTTAATCAACGGAGGCAACGAGTACTAGCCAATCAGAGGCAGAGTTCCCGGAAAACGGGTACGAAAAAAAATCACGCGCGTCAGACACCTGTCAGCGTTGGATTTGAGTCGCGACAGCGTAAGCGGTTTACGACACGTAACTCCCAGCATGCAGTGCAGTGAGAGAACTAGACAGCCCCCCCCCCCCAAGTCACTGGTGAGGATATTCACGATTATCCCTGTTGAGATATGACACCAGTGTATTTGTATGACTAATGTGTTACTGTACTATTATTTTGTTTACGACTTTGTTTGTCCACAAGTGGGCGGTGTGGCGCTTGCATGCGCGGATTGATTACGTCACTGAGACGCTGTTCATTTTCTTCTTCTCCCAAAACTACCGAATAAACGAAGGCTGCATTTATCCCTCTAGCAGAAGTTCGGTAGTCAGTACGATTCTTTATAACGGTTTAATAATCCACTTCATCTGCGCAGAGATAGACATAAAGTATTAGTCTAGTCTTCTAACAATCCCGATAATGGAAATTCACCACGATCAACTTTTCATGAGTGTTTTTTTTTTTTATCACAATCCGCGATAACATTCTATATCGTCCCATCCCTAGTCAGAGGACGCATCCAGTTTGCGCCACCTGGTGCTGTTTGCCTGTAACTCCAAGCCTGATGCTCCAGACAGAGCTAATACAAGCTGCGTCCTCCCGGGGCTGACCATACTGGAGAGCAGGAAGTTAAGACCACACTGAGACTCAGAAAAGAAAGAAAGACTCAGAGAGAAGCTATAACTGTTACCATAAACAAGTTATGCTAATTTTAAGTTTAAAATTAGAAAAGGTGGTTATAAATACCCAAATTCACTGAAAAAAAATATAATGTAACGTGCACGAGTAAGTAGACACGTTGGCCCTCGGCTAACGGGTCGGAGCCTTTAGTCGACTGGTTAAGGTTGTCGCCCGCGCTGCGTGAAATCCGAGTTCGCGTTTCGGCTGTAACGGTCCGGCCGGGCTGCCCCCCGAATTCGCTACGTTGGTGTCAGAAGTGGCATGGTGAGATCGTGAAGCAGTGGCGTAACCAGGAATATTTTTGTAGGTGGGCCTGAGTGAAAATGGGTGGGCCAAAATTTTCCAGCAATAATCTTTCAAACAAGACGCAAATTCGAACACATTACAGCAGTAAACACATAACACAGGTTTTTAGTACGCGACCAAGAAACATACTAAAACTTTAATAAAAACCCACTTAAACAAATACCACCCCAGTCATTCTCGCCAGGCTCTGCACAACCATTTAAACATCACTGAGGAAAACAGCCCGACTCGGTTTAAAAGATCATGATACAACATGTAAGCTATAGGCCTATAGTACACGTTTTACAGCACAATGTGTAGACGCCGAGGGCGAGCATTGAAGATCGAGATTATTTCATCATAGTCCAAAGAGTCAGTAAATTCCCTTTCAAAGGACAACAGGGATAGATTGTTGAGGCGTGCAGTTAGCATGGAAGATCTTAGACATGTTTTGATACGGCCTGTAGTGGAGAAGAGTCTTTCAACAGTACATGAAGTCAGGGGAATGGTGATCATTGCCCTTAACAGTCTGTTAATGTTTGGGAAAACGTCAGAGTTGCAGCTGTCCAGCACTTCAATGAGGGATGGGTAACACTGACCCCTCTCCACTTTACGACGCAGTGCCTGAGTGAAAACGGTCCATTCCGAACCCTCAAATTTACCAAGTGCAAGACAATGGGGTTTGCTAGCCTGATGTTTCGAGCATGCTTGGCGGAGGTGCTTCCAATCTACAAACCCGCTTCGAAAAAACGTGTTTTCCATATGGGACTCGGGGAAATGCCTACACATTTTACAGAAAACAGCGTTCCTTGCTGAGCTGTATTCAAGCCACTTAAATTCTTCATACCACTTATGGGAAAAAGAACGTAATGTCGCGGTTTTTCTATAGCCCGGATAACTATGGATGGAGGCGGGGACTTTTAGGTGCGACAAACCGGGCTTCACCATCGTTAGCTAGATAGCTGCGCCAATGCTAGGGCTAGCCTGCTAGTTAGCTAGTTAGCCGTGTGCTAATGGGTTAGCAAGCTCACCTTGGGACCAGGGCTGGTGATGGAACAGGGCGGCTGAGCTCTAGGCGGGGCGGGAGATGGATGGCTGCTCTCCGGGGTGCGTGTCTCTCTCTCTCTCTGTATTCTGGCTCCGGTGTGACCGGGTGAATGTCTCTCTCAGTCTCTCTGGGGAAGCTCTCGGGGGTAGTCAGCTAGCTACAGGTACCGAGGCAGTCTGCTGCTAACACTACCACTGCTAGCCACCGTATCTACTGTCTAGCCCAGGATACGCTAGGTTTCCCTGCTCTATCCCACGCTAAGGTGACAGTCTACGATATGGTTACTAAACAGTTCTGGCGCGTTGTCTCTCCCGCGGTGTCTAATATAGTTGCGTCTGTGACAGCGCGAGCTAACCTGTGATTGGTCCTCTAGCTGCACGAGCCCAGTGCAACATTCCAAGTACATCCCCAGGCATTTCCCACTACACTGCCCCCCTCCAGCACTGTTGAGTCCCTTCAGCATAAATGAACAACAGACTACAAAGATCAGTCTGATTAATCTAACACGATAAACGGGACAGAACACCCGCGAAATGAACTAGGCCCGGAACAAAGGGCGTCAAATAAATGTGGGTGGTCGCTATCCATACTGGACTCTTGTGACTAGCCTAGTAACCCCCAAGTCAACTAGTCACGTCCGTCAAAGTTAGTCTAGGAGCCAGGCGGGCCTCCGGACTGGCCGGCCCCGTCTGGTGGTGTACGGGAGATGGGACTCAGCGGCGTCGGCTTCGTCTCCTTCTGGGTCAGGGGCGTTGGACTGCCCGCCCGGAGCACAGGCTGCTGTCCCACGACGTTGGGTGATTGTCGACTCGCCTGAAGATTAGCTGGCAGCAGTGTGTTGGAGCGGCTGGAACCGAGCCGGGGAGCCTGGTGTGCTGGGTCCTCCATCGTCGTTTGCGTGGAACAGGTCCTCCAGCCGGAGATCAAGGTCTTCATCGATCTCCTCCTGCTCTGTCACTCCTTCGTACTCCTCTGTTCTCTGCGCCCCCGGCTCCTCCATGTCAGCAGCGGGAGGACCTCCTCCAGGTGTTTCCTGCGGCCCTATGGCTGGTGCTGGAGCAGACAACAGAGCATGGCGCCTGTCATCTGTGCCCCAGATCTTCACCAGGCAGTCATCTGAGCCCGTGAAAATGCGTCGCCCGGTGCGGTCGAAGGTGACACAGTAGACAGAGGAGAGATGTCCCAGAATCCTCTTGTGCATCTTCATGTGCTGGTAGACAGCTGTAGGCAGTAGCTGGCGTAGACGGTAGGAGCCATTGAGCCGACGCCCATTGCTCGTCTCCATGATATTGGGTGGACTCCCATAGATAATAGGAGGCTCTGGGGGTCGTCCACAGTGCAGAGCAGCCAGCGCTGAGCCCTTCCACACAACATGCTTGCAGCTCTTGTTGGTACGCAGGAGGTTCTGCCTGCCGGCTCCCAGGATGCTGTGGAGACCAGGCACGCTGGCAGGAACCTCTTTCTCCAGCAGTGGACATACTCTAGAACACACTTGGAGTAGGTGGTCTGGGCTGATGTGCCTGTGCAACTTCACCTTGTTAATGTTGTCGATGCCACTGGCCAGGGTCTTGAGCTCGGGGGTGCTCATGCTGTCTCCTACCGGCGGAGGACTTGGAGAGCTATCGCGACGCCGCTCGTCTCCCCATGCTACTCGCCGGATTCTCCCTTTTCCTTCAACCTCTCGCCCCAGCGTCGCTTTAAAGTCATACTCGCGTGCCTCAACCTTCCTGATTGCTTCAGCTAGTGTTTTGGGTTCTGCCCCCAGGACTTCATACGCGATGTTTTGGTTCTTCAGCCCGCGCAGAAAGGCTTCTGCAGCGTAGGCCTCCTGCAGTGTAACACCAACCTGCGGGTATGCCAGTGTGACAAGTCTCCTCACTTCCTCGCCAAACTCATAGAGGGTCATCTCTCTGGCCTGCTTAACCTCGCTGAGTTTACGGCGCGCAGTTCCCTCAGGAAGCTCTTTACCGTAGCGGCGGCGTAACTGGGTGATGAGCGCGTGGTAGTCATCTTTTATCGGAGCCGGCTGCGCGATGACAAAAGACATGGCGTTGTCCCTCAGTCGGAAATACAAGGCGTCCAAACAGGTCTCGTCGGTCCAGCCCCTCTTTCTCGCCATCCGTTCGAATGGTCCAACGAAACTATCCCAGTCGCCCTTACCATCAAAAGTGGCGAGGAGCTTGATGTCATTTTCGTGTCCTCGGTCGGGACCTTGTGAGCTTCGGTTGCCGCTCCGACTTTGAAGGTCTCCTGTCTGGCTCTGTTGACCTCTAGAGGAACCTGCCTGCCCTCCAACGCTGTCATCCAGCAGGTTTCGGCCGCCGTTGCTGTCCAGGGACATTTGGCCACCCTGCATCCCGTCGGGGGGTGGTACTGCAGTCGCTCCATTTTTTCCACCATGACCGATCGGAGTGCTGGTAAGTGGTGCGGGCTCACTGGGTCCATTTCCTGTATAGCGCAGGGCTGCTGGGGCCGCTTTGCTGCTCGGGCCTGGCTGGCGTCTCCTCGTTGCGCCGGTCGCTCAAGTTAGCCACTGCGGCCATAGCTGCTGGCAACAGGTGATCAGCGCCGTCTCACTGTCTGGCCCCTGGGTTCTCCCGGGCCGGGGTGAACTGCGAGAGTAGGCTCATGTCTTGCACCGTTCTGCTAGTTCGTTCTCCGAGCACAGCCCCTGCCGACCCTACACCACTATCGCTTTGAGGGCTACTAGGAGAAACCCCTTGCTTCACTACTTGAGCGATGGGCGACAAACCGGGAGGCTCACCTTGGATATCTGAACGATGACGGGCCCAATCGGTGCGCTGAATGGGAGGTGTGGGGGGACGAGATCGCTTAGCCACCGCTTCCGCTAGTCCATCGATACGCGCTGTGAGGGCCTCCATCTGCATCTCTATCTGGCGTTGCATCTTAACCTGGGTCTGGCGTTCCATGTTTTCCATCTGGCGTTGCATCTGAACCTGGGTCTGGTTCATGGTTTCCATCTGCGCCAGGAGGAGCTCATCCAGGCATGCTCTCCGGGGTCTTCTGTCCCCACACCAGCACCATCCAGACTCAACTCAGACTGTTCTTTTACATTTTCTTTGTCCTGTGACATTTTTATTTTTCCACTGATTTACGTTTGGGTTCCACTTCATAAAGAAGTTTCTTATTCACTTTTTTCGTTGGGGTTCTACTTCACGAAGAAGTACAAAATGGCTTCTTGCTAGCTGGGTTAGCTCACAGTGTGCAGGCTGAATTATGCCGCCATGTGACCGGGGCAGGATCCTCCGGTGTTGAGATTATGGCGAATCCCAACCTTTTATCCCACTTCTGACACCACTTGTCGCGGTTTTTCTATAGCCCGGATAACTATGGATGGAGGCGGGGACTTTTAGGTGCGACAAACCGGGCTTCACCACCGTTAGCTAGATAGCTGCGCCAATGCTAGGGCTAGCCTGCTAGTTAGCTAGTTAGCCGTGTGCTAATGGGTTAGCAAGCTCACCTTGGGACCAGGGCTGGTGATGGAACAGGGCGGCTGAGCTCTAGGCGGCGCGGGAGATGGATGGCTGCTCTCCGGGGTGCGTGTCTCTCTCTCTCTCTGTACTCTGGCTCCGGTGTGACCGGGTGAATGTCTCTCTCAGTCTCTCTGGGGAAGCTCTCGGGGGTAGTCAGCTAGCTACAGGTACCGAGGCAGTCTGCTGCTAACACTACCACTGCTAGCCACCGTATCTACTGTCTAGCCCAGGATACGCTAGGTTTCCCTGCTCTATCCCACGCTAAGTTGACAGTCTACGATATGGTTACTAAACAGTTCTGGCGCTTTGTCTCTCCCGCGGTGTCTAATATAGTTGCGTCTGTGACAGCGCGAGCTAACCTGTGATTGGTCCTCTAGCTGCACGAGCCCAGTGCAACATTCCAAGTACATCCCCAGGCATTTCCCACTACAGTAATTTTCCTGAAATGTTGGTTGCGGGGAACACTAATTTAGGCTGCGTGGGTGGCTCATCCACAGCAGACAAATCTGACGGTGGCATGGTCAAGGGAATCGTCTCACCGTCGTCAGAGGGGGGAGGAGAAGCTGCCTGCAACGGAGAAGCTGTTGTCTCCTCTGTCGTTCTCTCCGGTGGTATCTCACTCTCATTGGGCGGCTCAGTCGGTGCTGGAGCAGGTGTGCTTTCCTCCTCTCCATCCGTGGCTTTTTTAAAAAGCGGAAGATTGAACTTTGTTTCGCCATTCCATAAGTTATGGCTAACTGTTGGCTATTGGCTAGTTAGCAGCAGTGAAAAATACAGAGCGTGATGGTATGCGCGCTCAGATTTTGCAGTTCTACGTACGTAAAAGGGGCCGGCCTACGTGCTTGTAAGCCAGCGTGATTGGGTGGGCCTGGGCTTGAAATGGGTGGGCCTGTGACAGGCCAGGCCCACCCGTGGTTACGCCCCTGTGACGTGAAGGACCGTGAGGTCATCGGAAGCGTTTCCCGAAGGAGGGGGGGTAGTGTAACGTAAACGAATAAGTATCGGACCCTAACCATCCCACTTATGACATCAATCTAGTGAATTCGGGGGGCAGCCCGGCCGGGCGCGAACTCGGGTTTCCCGCACCGCGGGCGATAACGTTAACCAGTCGACTAAAGGCTCCGACCCGTTAGCCAAGGGCCAACGTGTCTACTTATTCGTGCACGTTACAATAATATTACATATATCAAAATTTCAACGTACAGTTGCTGTACTTTCCTCTTGAGTTCCACCGCTTTTATTGCCCCCCCCCCTTTTTTTTAAGCTGAAAACATGTAGTTATTGTAGTTTTTGGACATGTGTTTTTGTCTTTGTGTTGCACTACTGTGGGCTGGGGGAAATTATATTTTGTTTCATTTCATGCACGTCGTTTCATTTCATGTACGTGAAACGACAAATAAAGTGGTCCTGATTCCTGATACGGGGTATACATAGAATGTGACCTTGACAGCAGGCACGCGGAGGTGAGGGGGGTGAGGGTTGGAGGGGGGACGGTGTGGTAGGTGAGGCTGTTAGAGACTGATAAGCAGTGTGACTATCTCACCTACTGACATGATTCAACACAGCTGTCAGTTGTCTGCAGGGCGGGGGGGGGCAGTGTGTGTGATGTGTGAGCGTGCAAGTGAATGGTTCCATACTTATCGATGTGGTAACGATTATGTGTGTTTTTTTTGTATGACTATGTGTCCCCTTTATTAATTTTAGGTTGATTTCTCACCCATTCATATTTGAGAGCGAGCGAGCGAGCGAGAGAGAGAGAGACGCAGGATCAGAGGCTTGTTTGTTTCCAAGCCCCTGATTTGATGGGCTGGGATTGAATTTTACAGAAGAAAAACAAACAGTGGGAGTTGACTGGTTCCACCTGCCACCTCTTTCCGCACCTCTGATGTTCCCTCCCTCCCTCGCAATGCCATACCCCGCCTTTATCTTCCTCATCTGCTGCCTCACTCATCCTCTTCGCCAACCACTGGCCTCCTCTCCCCCTCCCGGCCCTCTTTCCCACACACACTTAATGCACACTGTGTGCGCACACGGTCCTCTCCCCCGATCTTAACCCCCTCCCCCACCACCGCCACAACAATAAGCCCCCTCCAGTCTTCACATCACGAGACGTGATTTCACCATCCATGTATGCCCAGAGGCTGTGGGAGAGAGGCTGATGTTGTGTGAATCAATTCACACATTTTGGTGTGTAAGGTGGTCAGAGGTCATCATGGGTGTATGACTGCTCAAACAGGTGGCTGCATCTGGTTCAGGAGGCTGTATGAGCAGTGCACAAGTGCCCCGGGGGCGGCTACCATAGGTGCCATCACTATTAACATCAGTAATATGAACTATATTAGAGATTTCCTTCCAAAATTAGTCAAGTTTGAGATTGCAAAAAAATATCTGCTACTTTTTAAAGGAAAGAAGGTAAGTTGAGTCGTCAAAGGACAGCGTATTAATGCACTCCAGCCAACTATTTTTTTTTAAAGAAAAAGCAAAATGGATGTAGAGTGTTTGGGATCATAACTCCTAAATTATTCAGTACTCTTCTGCAAAAAAAAGAAGCTGATAAATAACAGGAAGAGACTCATCTATTATTAAGTCATGCATTGTCGGCCCCCAATTAAAGCCCACACCTCACTCAACAACTATCAAGAACCTTGTGAACAAAACTACTAGAGCATAATAACGGTGAAAACATTTTATCAGCTTAATCCTGCTTTATGAAATGCACTTTGCAGAGGCACCATTCAGAAATGTGCAGTTTGTTGAAGGTATTCTCGCAGGCAGGCAGGGTTACAGAATTATCAGGGCCATGGCTAATTGTCTGCCATATTTTTCCGATATGCTAAAAAAAAAGAAGGAAGAAGAAGATAATCACTCCTATTCCTTTTTTTTTACGTCCTCTTCCTGGACCACTGTTGTCAGGAATATGGTCAGAGTACTTTGACCTCTGCAATCCTTGGATTTTATTTGTGACGACGGCCATCTGGGAGCTTGCTGTCAAGACAAGGCCTTTCCTATTCACGTTCACATTTCAAGTTGCTGTACGAGCATCGGGTCACCGCCTAAACATGTCAGATATAAATGCAGTAGGGCATTGCCAGTGTCTCAGCTTTATTTGTTTAAGTGATTCTGATACAGTCCCCAGAGGACGTTTACTGGAACTGACACATGTGATTCGATAACAGGGAAAATCTGTTTAGTGGGTTATGAATACGGTGATCCAGTATCCCTCATGGGATGGCCTCTCTCTCTCCCCTAGCGACAGTGCTGTCCTTTTGTCAAGACTTAATGGACACCGTCGCTAGGAAACGTGGATGTCATCAGCTCCTCGGATGAGTTCCAGTGCTCTTCAGACTGAGGGTATTGCACTTGACTTGCAGCGGAGGAGACACAACGTGAATGTAACTGTATTGTAAAATTGTGCTTATGACGTCATTCTCTAGTGTCTCTCATAGCTCTCCGGCGAACGGAAAACGAAACCTTAAAAATACTTGTTTTATGACCCACATTATGAAGGCTTTTTATCATCCCAAGGGAGACTCAATCTCCACGCTCGTAAATTGTGTGTACTGTGGTGCAGTCAGTAATGGGGAGTATATACAACAAAATGAATAACTAAACTACGGCAGAATGGTCTCACTTCTTTAAAGCTGTCACGTCTTTGTGTAAACATTCCTTAAAGGAGATTACAGGTCTGAGCTTTGACCTGCAGCGAGTGAACCTTGTCATTTTGCCAGCATTGCGTCTGCAGCAGGGTTGTCCTTGCAGCAGGGTCATGGCTGTGCGGGGCTCGGTGGGCCCTGAGACCCGCCCATCCCACCAGGAGAAGATGGCACATCCCTGCCATGCTGAGCAGAGGTGACCTCTCACCTGCAGGCAGCAGCGGCTGGCTAATCAGGAGGCTCGAGCCCGGCTTTGCGTGGGGTTGCCAATCGTTCCTTAAAATAAGGAATCGTTCCTTATATATATGTGTGTGTGTCTGTGTAGTGTAAGGGCACATTATATTTGTTATGCCCGCGCCGCCCCGTCCATCCAACCCCCGTCCCTGTCCCCCGTTCCTTATTTCCATTTCGAGGAGTTGGCAACCTTAGTTTTGCGCCTTTGGACTTCCGACAGGTGTGGCTGCCGCAAAGTCCACCGTGTTTGTCTCCACACGCTAATCTTTCTATTTCTCCATCTGTATTCGCTATCTGCATTCTCTATCTGTTTCTCCATCTGTATTCTCTATCTGTTTCTCTATCTGTATTCTCTATCTGTATTCTCTATCTGTTTCTCTATCTGTATTCTCTATCTGTTTCTCTATCTGTATTCTCTATCTGTATTCTCTATCTGTATTCTCTATCTGTTTCTCTATCTGTATTCTCATCTCTCCAATGAATCCTGTTATGCTCAATCTCGCTGTTTCTCTTCTCTCTTCCTGTCTCTGTCCCCCTCTGTCGCTTTATCTCTACGGCTTTTTACACAGCCTTGCCAAGTCGGAACGTTGCACCATTAAGCCGCTTCGCCGTTCTGTCTAAAAGGTACGAGGACGATTGGGGGGGGGGGGGTCATTGGTGTGCCGGCGTTAAGACAGCAGCGGAGGTAGTCACACAGCCGAACCAACGTCCGTGTAAAAGGCACAGCCGGCAGGACGGAACAGCCGACGCTGTTGCGTTACACGGCGTTACGCCTCTGCTTCCGGAACGCCGGCATGCTCCTGTAAAATCATGCACCGGGGCGCGATTATACCGCCTTGTTTGGTTCAGCGTAACCCCCCCCCCCCCAACAAAAAATAAACAAAAAACAAAGCCGGCATAAAGACGAGTCTTCATTACGCCATTACTGCGCGACCTCTGCAAAAACGCATTTTCTCTCTCTCTCTCTCTTCTCTCTTCTTCTCTCTCTCTCTCTCCTCTCTCTCTCTGTCTTCTCTCTCTCTCTCTCTCTCTCTCCTCTCTCTCTCTCCTCTCTCTCTTCTCTCTCCTCTCTCTCTCTCTCTCTCTGGTGCATATCCTGCCAGATGAGCACGGGGCGGAAGAGGAATGCCTCGCTCTGTTTACCTCTCTCTCTCTCTCTCTCTCTCTCTCTCTCTCTCCTCTCTCTCTCTCCTCTCTCTCTCTCTCTCTCTCTCTCTCTTGATGCGCATACTCTCGCTCTCTCGCTCTCTATCACTGGCGCCTTCCACCTCTTTCTCGCCTCTCAGTCGCTCGGGCTCCACACTGCGCGGCTGTGTGATGAGGCTGGGAAGCCGGCCGGGGAGTCGGTGATCTTCGTCTGCCGGTTCCAACCCCCCTCCAGAAAAAGCGCGAGTGATGGCAGGAGGCTCTCCAGCGATTTAACACATCTCTATTAGTGAACAACTGGACCCCATGGCACCCTGTAGACTTGGAAAGGAGCCCAGTATGAATTTCAGAGATTGTTAGGGACGTGTGAACATTGGGAGGCTGAGGACCCGAGAGATCCGTTTTGAAATCTGTCATCCGCTGTTTAAACAATCGTGTTCATAGGTGGATGATCTCAGAGACACCAGCTGAAACCTTGGTGGTGTGAGACACCTGGAAACGCCTGACTGAGCACGCCAGAGATACAGATTAGTCAGGTTTACCTGAACGGATCTCCATCAGACTTGGTTACACCTGGGAAGCGCAGGAGGAGATGAGTCATTGAAGGAAGATTAAAGGAATGACCTAGGATGTCGGAGATCTCCAGGGGTAATTGCACATGAAACCAGCTGAGTACGAGCGGTGTCGGTAGGGGAGCGGGAGGCGCAAGCAGGGGCTCATCTAAAGGTGTGCACAAACAGTACCAGCCTCTTCTTACCTGACTTAATCCTCTCAATTTCTTTCTCTTTTTTCTCCAGTTGCTCCTTCCTCACTTTTTCATTCACTTCACTCTGTACTTTCTCTCAATCTGACATCTCTCCTTCCCCCTCCATGGAACCACTCAAGACAGTGAGAGGAGGCGCTGATTAATGTGACTCCCAGTGCCCCTTGGTCCTGGGTCCGTGGCAGCAGAAGCTGTGGTGCTTGTGAACTTGCGATCGGGTCGAACACCAGAAGCACCATGTGGAGTCAGTCAGGATATTGCAATCACTTACCTCATCCTGGACATCCCTTCTACCATGCGCCCTGCAGGTACTGTATGCCGTCTCCTCACTGTGGCTATGTCTGCGGCAGAGTCACACCACAGAGCTCCACTCTGTGGTGTCCTGGTTCCTCTTAAGTGTATCAGTAAGGGCTGTGAAGCTCTGTATAAAGTTGACAGGATGTCGCCTCACTAATGGTGGTGAGCTTGGAAACTGATTCAGATTTTATAATAGGAAAATTCAGCTGAGGTGCACATTGGGGGGTGGATGGACAGCCAACTTTTTTGTGCTGAGGAAAGTTGTTGTCAACCCCTGGGACAGGAGGTGATAAAATGTGTGTATTGTAATGCGTTTT